>NC_072738.1:63473638-63573259 GCF_026930045.1 Uloborus diversus
TATACTTGGCCTGACTGTCACGGAAATATCTGAGGCCTGCTTTCGCTTACATCTCAGCAACTAGACCACTTAGAGACTTCAGGATTCTACTAAATGATTTGCTTAATCTTAAGGTACAACATTAACGCTGAAAAATTAAAATTCTAAAATAAAACTATTGCTTCGATTAGGATGGAAAACAGCAAATTTCATGTAATTTCCCCATGAAATGTTTAAATATAAAACCCATTGTTACAAATTTTGTTTCCTTGCAACAGTAATCATAATGAAAATTTTGAATCAAGGCTTCTCTGGAGCAAGAATGAAATTTATTTACTGTCGTTGCTTTCTTAGGGTTTTTATCCTCATCTATGCCAATAATCCATAACGGGGCTAAGTAAAGAGACATATTAGGATCTTTATCATAAGTAAGTTCTGAACCATTCTTTTGCTTATATCTCAGCAACTAGACTACTTAGAGGTCTCGGAATTTCATTAAATGATTTTTCAACCTTAAGGTACAACTTAAAGCTAAAAAACAAATTTCTAAAATAAAATTTTGTTTGAAAAGAAAAAACTTCAAAATAACAGATTTAAAAAAAAAAAAATACTGAGCATTGTTCATAATGCGCTCAAAAGGACAATATAACTTTTTCTGGGTCAGGAAGGACAATTTAAGTATTCCAGTAGTTTTCAATTATTCCAAGAAAAAGACTTCACTAACGAAGAAAAGTGCGCTCAAGTCATTTTAAACCAAACTTTCCCATTAAGAAAAATATGCATGTTTTAACACGCAAATTTATGATTGAAAGTTAGATAATGATAAAACCTTCTCTACATGACTTGAGTCGCACTTTTCTTCGTTTGTGAAGCCTTTTTTCTTGGAATAATTGAAAACTACAGGAATACTTAAATTGTCCTTTCTGATCCAGAAAAGTTATTTTGACCTTTTGAGTGCATTATGAAAAGTGTTTAGTATTTATTTTTTAAATCTGTTATTTTTGCTTAAAATTAAATTGTGCATTAAGAGGTTATAGTATTTCAAAAATGATGAAACGATCAAAAAATGTTTTATTGCTTATTTCAAAACTAAAAACTATTCTGAACACAGGGGAAAAGTTTCATTGCTTTAGTTCAAATATTTAAAAAGTTATGAGTGATTTTAGGCCATGCTCGCTATGCGTTCTAATGCAAAAAAAAACTTTCAAATGCTTTTTCTCGATGATGGTTTTTTTTTTGTGTTTTCATGTCATTAGAATTCCCTAAGGATTTTTTTCTATTAAAGATACATTTTTAAAGTAATACTTTTTGCAATTGGTATAACATATTTGACAAAACTGTGCATTGGACAAGCATCTATATATATAATTCTCTTACGTGCCGGCAAATGAAGGGGTGAATTTCTAAACCTCTGTTGGCAACACTTCGCCGATAAATCATGTAAACAAACTTCTACGTTGTTTTGAAATCTTGAATCACAGAATACTCAACGAACTTTTTTTTTTTTTTTGAGATGAGTTTGAGTCGGGCTGTGGCCCATTTCAACCTTAATCAGCAAAGAAAAGCTCAAAGAAGGCAGGAAACCGTTCTTGAATCCAATTTAAGACGAGCCATTTCCAGAGTTGTATTCTCTGATTCGCTGCCGATAATTTTTAGCGGCTGGGGAATTTTCAGTCAGCAGTTCCTTCAACAGATCAGGTGCGTCACACAATGCCGGTAACCGCACCTTTCCGTCATGGCAACATTTAGTATATTTATTTGCAGTATTACGCTCTTTCTGCCAATAAAGAGCACCACAAAATTCGCATTCTTCACACATTGCTCCACAATCATGTTCATCGGCAATGTTGTTTTGAACGCGTAGGCGCTTTGAGCGTCGTCTATTCTCTGCTTCAGTACGACAGTTCAGTTCAAAATGAATAACCGAGAAAGAATTTACTTTATTCCTTTTATTCTCAGCTGAAGAATTACGGCACGGATCCACAAATCGATAGCTAACACACAAGTGAGTATATTAGCAAGTATAAATGAAGCAAATAAATTGTTTTTTCTCAAAAAGTTTTGAAAAATTTAGTGACTTAACATTTTTGATACACTTTTGAATGAATTTGTATTTTAATTGATGAATATCTTAGTGTCAATTGTAAAGGTGTACTAGAGAATAGTTCCCCTTCCCTTATTCCTTCATTTTACTATTGTGAACTTTCGCATTCAAAGGAGCTGATGTGTGCATCACATGACTTCCTTTTACACCAATTTAATGTTATTTCCGTATTATTGCAGTTTTAACGTGATTCTCTCTCTAACTCTCTAAATATCACCAACAATGGCCACATTGAAACCAGATTTAAAAAAAACCGCCAAATATGTTGCCAAGTTGGCGACAAAACTTGGCGACCAAAAGACTGACGCTATATCGCCAAGTGTCCGCAAAATTATAACACCACTTGAGTGTGCATCGAAATTAACAATGAATTCCCCCCAAAAAGGTGCGAAAGACTCCTTTAGAAACACCCGAATGAAACCAAAATGGAAAGTGCACAACTAGACCCCACTAGGAGTCTACGTACCAAATTTCAACTTTCTAGGACATACCGTTCTTGAGTTATGCGACATACGGTATCTGTATGCCCATACGTACATACAGACGTCACGAGAAAACTCGTTGTAATTAACTCGGGAAACTTCAGAATGGATATTTCGGACGTCTATACGTTCTTAGGTTCATATGTACGTGTGGTTGGGTCGAAAAAAAAACTCAACATTCATTTAAGGGTAAGTAAAATGGAAATTAAGGCCGATTTTTGAGTGAAAATCTTTTCGCGAATACAATACTTCCTTTTTTGTAAAAGGAAGTACAGAGGTCGAATAATATTTTGAAAATCATACTGTAAAGCTGCTTGTTTTCAATGGTAAATAATTAATATACAGAGTATTTAATACATAAATGTGGAGTCTTATTCATTAACTTTAATTTAAACTCCAAAAGCTTAGATGAGAAAAAATGGGGACGGAAGTGACCATAAATCTTCTTTAGATCAAGCACTCACACGCAATAATGGTAATAATACTTAAGCCATAAAAATAAGCATCTTACATGTTTAAAATTGTCTGCATTAAAGAGATTGAGTAAAAAAAGGGATTTGCTTGAAATATTTAATGTTAAATAGAAATTAAAAATTAGCACCTCTAAAATAATAAAAAAGGAAAAGTGTTCTTAAAAAAGAAAATTTCTTAAACGGAAACTTCTTCAATTGGACGAAAAGCAAACCCCGGCCAAACTTTGGACCATATCCCGGTTTAATGTACAGTCGGATCCCGAGTTACGCGAGAGATGCGTTCCAAGACTCTTCGCGTAAGTCGGAATTTCGCGTTGTGGAAAAATGCATTGTATACGGCTTTTTATTAACATACCCAATTATTTTAGACATTTTTAAGCACCTTTCAAACTGTTTTAGACCATTTATAAACTATATATTACCATTTTTTTCATAAAGAGCTGAATTTTTAATGTATTTTTTAAAATGCTGCATTATTCAACATAGAATTCTGGTACGATGCACAAAATCAATGATCAATGGGATGATATACAATAAAACGATACGGTTCGTACAGTATGTAGCAACACTATAATAAAAGCGCTGCTCGATAATGGTACTGTACAGTAAATACAATTATAGTTACATTTATAACTATATCAGATCGTAATTCTAATGTATTTTTAAATAGAATAGCTGGGCATTTACTTTTATAACGTTTCCATTCTATGGTTACACCCCTCTTTCAGGGTCTCTATGATCCACAATTTAAAAGCAGCTTCCCATTTCGCAGTCAGTGATGCTATAAGGATGAAAGTGCATTCCCGAAGTCAATATTTAGTAGTCAATAACTAAGCAGACAATTAGCACCACGAGTCCTTTCAAATATTTTCGTGTCGTGAGCGAGAAATTCGCATTAACTATAAAATTCGTTGCTCGTGAAAAACTCGCGTTATAGCCATTTCGCGGAAGTCGAATCGCGTTGTAGCGGGAGTCGACTGTAGTGTTGCTTTGCTTTACATTGATATTTCCCACGACTTCGTAAGTACCGAGAATCATCAAACCGTATCGTATCGATTTCAAAAACCGATTTACTCCCTTGGCGTCGCAGACCGAACAAGGTTAGAACTTGAAAAAAGGAAAAACATTGTAAAGATACAAAAGCTGTCGGCTTTCAAACGAGAAAGTTTAATCGAAGTAGCATGTATACAAATCTGCTTAAATAATGCTGCAATATTCAGACATGCGTAACAGCTGATTTCAAGCAGTTCATTTCACTTGAATTATTTCCGTCTGAGCGGAAACAAGTGCAGACTGATTTGCATTGATGAAAACAAAATATTTATATATCACAGAGCGTGTTTTAGTAGAAGCTCAGAAACAGGATTAGGAATTTGGAAAGAAAACATTGACTAGCTTAGAGCACACGTAGTCGCAAGCAGTTTTTAATAGAGCGCAAATCATGTTGATGTTTTCATAATTAGAAAAGATTTGAATAATATTAAGTTTATCTTTGTTTAGGACTTGACACTTGCGTTATTAATTTACTGCAATAATCAGTGTGGGCACGCTCACAAATGATGTCGCTCTCTGAGAGGGAAAGGGGGTCGTGAAGTTGTGACAGTTTTAACAGGGGGCAGAGAAGGGGTAACAAGAAGGGGTGTGGTGATGTTGTGACAGTTTGTCACAAGGGGAAGAGAGGGGGTAACAAGAAGGGCTGTCGTGATGTTGTGACAGTTTGTGACAAGGGGAAGAGAGGAAGTAACAAAAAGGGGTGTCGTGAAGTTGTGACAGTTTGTGACAATGGGAAGAGAGGGGGGTAACAAGAAGTGGTGTCGTGAAGTTGTGACAGTTTTAACAGGGGGCAGAGAAGGGGTAACAAGAAGGGGTGTGGTGATGTTGTGACAGTTTGTCACAAGGGGAAGAGAGGGGGTAACAAGGGCTGTCGTGAAGTTGTGACAGTTTGTGACAATGGGGGAGAGAAGGTATGACAAAAATGGGTGTCGTGAAGTTATGACAGTTTGTGACAATGGGAAGAGAGGGGGTAACAAGAAGGGGTGTCGTGAAGTTGTGACAGTTTGTGACAAGGGGGAGAGAGGGTATGACAAGAATGGGTGTCGTGAAGTTGTGAGTCTGTGACAAGGGGAGAGACGGGGTAACAAGAAATTCGACATACATTTTTATAACAATCTGCTTATGTTAAACAGCATGACACGTGACAAACGGGGGGAGGGGAGGGGCAAGGATTGGATATGGTGAAAGGCGACACTTTGTTACTAGTAGGAGGGGGTGTCAAATTTGCCGAAAAAAAAGTGTGACATAATTTATGGGCAACCCCTATAAAAAAAATCCCTATCACTCGGGTGAGGAAAAGAGCAGTATATAGAGTTCTGATTGGGACGCAGTTTGGACCGTGGAACACAGCCATTTAAAAGTATTTCATTCTAAAAATAGAGTCCTTTACACAAAAACCAGTCCTAAAAGCAAAAAAGATCTCAAAAAGAAAAGAACAGGACATTTCTAGGGAACCACAATTACTTGAACAACATTATACATCAAACATAATCTCAAAATGAGCGTCTGAAATACACTGCGGGGGGCGGGGGGGGGGGAACTTTCGTAAAACAGTTGGATTAAATTTCAAACGGGTTATTCAAAACAGTCTCAAGAAAAGAGCATGACCGCAGTTGGCTTCTAACGAAAGTTTCAATTGCAAAAATGACCTTTGTCAACCATCTCCGCTGCAGACATTTGAAATTAAATCAATTACAAAGATAACACTAAAGAAAAACTAGTGTGCTGTCTGCTGTGGCCATCAAGAAACTTACTTCTATATATATCTAATGAGTTCTTGGATCTTACGAAGTCGTGTAAATATACTTGGAATACGAAATTATTAAGTCCGATTGGTTTTAAAAATAATTGTTCAGAGGGATCGTATCTAAGGAGCTTAGGTACGCGACAGGACATCGCCATACCGAAAGTCAACTCGCCATTAAAAAAAACAATGTAACACGTGACTCACTATCTACCAATCGCAAAGCGAATAAAACTGATGCTAAGCCACGCCAAATTCAAATCGATAAGCAGGCTTAATTGCTCAAAAAAGAGCTCATAACAGGGCGGCGAGAAATATTTTCACAGTTTTTACTCACGGGTGAAACAATGTTTGGAAACTCCCATCCTCCCCCATAGAAAGTCTTGCGAATGTGGTGACGCATTTCAGATTTCGTAAATTACTTTCATTATTTGAATAAATCATTTTGTAGTTTCGTAAGGTATAACAATATTGCGTTGTTAAATAAACAATTTTTAAAAATGCTCTCAAGAAAGACGTAACGAGTTAACAGATGGTATAAAGTATGCAATGTGCCATGAAATTTCTAAATCAACTATTAGGTAATTATGAAACAGACAACTAAAAGACTGAGAATAGTTTCATCACGGAAACATGCGATGAATCAAGTAAAGAAACTTAAATAGTAGCTTTCGTAAATTCAGTAAAATTAATTTCGCAATGTGCCATTTAAAAAGTCTAATGATTTTTCGTTGGACTTTTTTTCGGAAGTGAGTACGCTAATGCATTTTTTTAAAAGCAGCATGTCAAACATGCTGTTATATGAATTCCAGAAAAAAATATTTGAGTTGCGCAAATAATGTTCCCTTTTGTCCTCTAATTACGACGCGGTCTTGCAACGATCGTGCATAAATATTTCGATAGATAACTTTTAGAACAAATCGACGCATCAAGATTTGTAACAATTGCAAAATACTATTGTAGGTCACCTACAATTGTGTGCTTCAATTTCAAACAGTTCTACACAAATGTACTTCATACTACATTTCACAATAATAACAGTCTACACAAATATTTAAAAAAAGGAAATTATCTTTTTTTTTTGAAATAAGTATTAAAATATTTTAACCTTTTTTCAGTCAGTATTTGGATTTGAAGATAATACGTTTAATATAAATAATTAGTACATATGTATTTGTCTTGTATGTAAGGATACTGTCTGACCACGGATTGTATGGAAAGACAAACATCCGTTTTACAGCCGGAAATGGCGAATCTATTATTTTTTATCGATGCCAGCTTTTGCAGAAGCAGAGTTTCATTCAAATGAGCGGAATACCGGCATCAAATTTATACTTTTCCCCCTCACTCAGATAGATTCGTCTTATCTGGACGTTTGAAAATTCCATACAATCCTTGGTCGGACAACTAATAAGGCAAAACGTTTGAAATGCAAAACTTATGCGTTTCAAGTTGCCCTTAGAAATATGTTTATTTTTCAAAAGATTTTCAAATTAGCGTCAACTGCTAATTCAAATCAGAAGACCTAAAATCTATTCCAACTTAAATACTTGAATTTTATCTCAAGAAAAAAGGTCAATTGGTGGTGGGTAATTTACTTTGAAACTAACACTGACGATATTTGCAACGTTACTTTTTCTCATTATCAACTCGAATACTAATTCCAATTGGCGTAGTACGAATTCCATTTTTCGTAAAGTTTACAAGTAAAGGTTAAACAATGCTGTATCGCTACAGTACTTTGTGTTTTATATAAGCTCCCACACAACAAAAATTGACATCATTTCAACGACACTACGTTGGAGAAAATTTACACTCAAAAGCAAGTTATTTTTCTAAAATCTTTCATGAGTTGTAAACTGTAGCAAATATATTAGTACTCAGGCTCGTCGCTTAAGAAGTAGGGAGGGGGGGGGGGGGCAACCCCCCTCCGAGTTTTGAAACATTTGTTTTTTTGTAAGCAAGCGTGGTGGGTTGCTGTTTACCGATAAAATTTGCATTGATCACAAATACTTTGCCCCCCCCCTCCCCCCCGCTGAAAAAAATGAAATGACGAGCCTGTTAATAATATCACAATATAATAAATAAATATGCTTTGCCACATACAATATTTAGAATTGCTTTTATGAAACTGGATTATCACGAAAATTAAAGGGGGAGGGGGGGAACAATTTATTTGATGAAAAAAGGGGGATGGGGAAAACAACTTATTTAATGAAAAAAGGAGAGGGGGGGAAACAATTATTTAATGAAAAAAGAGAACAGATGAAAAAAGTTTGGAAACCGCTGACTAAGAATGGCAATTTACTGCTAATAATAACTATTGAAAATGTAAACTAATTTCTTTAATATCAGGTTAGATTGCTTTGGAATAGATTAACGGATAGAAATATCAATCACCTTATTCTAACGTTCTATTTTTTTTCTTTATAAAAATATAATCCCGGTCAATTTTACTTTTGACAAGTCAAATGCAGGATGAACTGTAAATACAGATAAATAATTTTCATTCTATATACAGTAGAACCTCTATAATTCGAACGCACACAAATCCGAACGCTGCCGAGTTGAAATACTTGTACAAAAATTTGAGACGCAGCGATAAAACAACTTTCATCTTTGATTGGAAATGAATGAATGTCTTTTTTTTTTTTTGAAAACTTTGAGCAATTATACTACGCACATTAGTACAGTTATTGTATTGTATGCTTATAGATACAACTTTTTTTCTACTGTAATACTCTTTAGGTACATTCTATGTTTACTATCAATTAAACGAAAAATATTTCACACTGCAAAGTATTTATCTCTTTTCTGTTGCACCTATGATCTGTTTTAGTCACGTTCTAGCTGCTGTTATGTACAGAACAGGTGAAAAGCATAATATGTTCTGTGTTCTGTTATTCAAACGATTTGATATTTCGAACTTAACCGGTCCCAACTAATTCCAGTTAAATAGGTTCTACTGTACAACAAAATATTTTTTTATAAAATGACTTACCCGAGTTTTCTTCCAATAATATCCAGCTTTTGTCTCATCCGTATTGGCATTCACATCCGGAGATAAAACACTTTCACTCATTTTAATAATCAAGTACAATTGACGTCCGAAATAATTCACGGAAAACTGGAGCTAAACGTGAAGAATGATATAAAAAACTTTCGGGGGGGAAAAATATGGATATACCATCCACTTAATTCGCAAACTGAAAACAATTTTTGTCGGCCGCAGCAATCAGTTTCACCACACACGGACAGGTGTTCTATCCAGTCTCACCGAAATGTAAACAATGCCAGGTAGCTATGGCAGTTTCACGTTCGCTGTCAGCGCGGTAGCAGCGCCACTCGCGGTAGAAAAGAGTACAATGTTTTAATTACCAATTTCTCGAAACATGCTATTGTTTCAGTTCTCAGTCAAAATCTTTAATTCGATTTTCATTATTTTTTGAAGTAACAATCTCACTTTCCATTTTTTTTTAAAATAAAAGCATGATGACCGACTTAAAACTAGTAAAACTTGCACTTGTTCCGATGTATTGCGGAAATAACTGCAAAACACGCGTTTATTTAAAACCTGCGAGATAGAAATTTTACTGTGAAGCTGTTTAGCTTCTAAATAAATAAATAAATAAATAAACAAATTTTGCTCGTGCTAATGTATTAAAGTAACTTAATTTTAAGACGAGAAAAGCAAATTTAGAAATTTTAAAGGAAATTTAATTAGTTCATTTCCGGAGTTTTAATCACTTTCTTTTACATAGTAAAAGAAGTATTGTAGTCGCGAAAAAATGTTCACTCAAATATTAGCCTAAATTTTTATTTTGTACCCCCGAATGAATGTCGAGTTGTTTTTTCGGCCCGACCGCACTCGCATATGTACCTAAGAACGAATGGACTCCAGGCTCCGTATGGGTCCATTTTGACGATCACAGAGATATTAACCACGAGTTTTCTCGGGACGTCTGTACGATGTATGTGTGTATGTATGTGCGTATGTATCTTATACAACTCAAAAATGGTATGCCGTAAAAAGTTGAAATTTGGTATGTAGACTCCGAGTCGGATCTAGTTTCGTTTTTCAGGAAGTGGGAAGACTTGAATTTGATTGTAGTTGATGAATTAGGGGCAAAGGGAAATAGTTATTATTATTTTTTTCTTTTTTTTTTCAAAATGGGAATTCAACTTGAACTTATCAGGACACAAAGAGAGATAAAGAGAAATGTATTTTACAAGAGAACTTGCATTGACATGCTTTTAAAAAAATTTTACAGTAAATTTGTGCCTTCAAATAAAAATGGAAAATTTTCAGTTTGCCAAATATCACAGGGCAAATTTTATTTAATCTTTTTTTTTTTTTTTAATATATCCTTTGAAAAAAAAAGCGAATAATCAATGAATAAACGAATTAATTACTGAAATAGTTAAAGCGTGAATATACAATAAATGAATTAAAAATGAATTAAATGAATGTGTAAAAAAGTGGAGAGTTATTAAATAAACTTATGTTTAAGAATTCATTAATAAATGAAAAAAATTGATGAATATGCAAATGAAATAAAAAAATATGTGAATAATAAGTGAAATATACTTTTCCACTATTTCACGCATGTGCTTGAGAAACTGTACGAGTCATTTAAAATCAAAACATGTGTAATATTAAACAAACAAAAACTGCATTAAGCATCAGGCGATCTCAATAAAAGTTGCAGATGTTAATAACACGAACTTTCTTATTTAACCAAAAGAAAAACGAGCTGATGTGTGCATCACGTGACTTCCTTTTACTCCAATGTAATGTCATTTCCCCATTATTGGTAATTTTAATGTAATTCAATAGTTTACTCTCTTAATATCACCAACAGTGGCCAATTTGAATTAAAATTTAAAAAAAAAAAAAAAATCGCCAAATGTCTCCAAGTTGGCGACAAAACTTGGCGACCAAATGACTGGCGATAACTCGCCAAGTGTCCGACAAGTTATAACACCATTGGGTTTACATCGAAATTAACAATGATTTTCGCTCAAAAGGGGGCAAAAGACCCCTTTAGAAACACCCGAATGCAACCAAAAGGAGAGGTGCACAACTAGACCCCACTAGAAGTCTACGCACCAAATTTAAACTTTCTAGGACATACCGTTCTTGAGTTATGCGACATACATACACACATACACACATACGCACGTTAATACAGACGTCGCGAGAAAACTCGTTGTTATTAACTCGGGGAACGTCAAAATGGATATTTCGATCGTCTATACGTTCTTAGGTACACATGTACGTGTGGTCGGGTCGAAAAAAAAACTCAACATTCATTTGGGGGTGAGCAAAATGGAAATTAAGGCCGATTTTTGAGTGAAATTTTTTTCACGATTACAATACTTCCTTTTTTGTAAAAGGAAGTAATTAGTTAAGAAAGATTAAACAAATTTACAAATTACCAAACAGTATCAAATTTTGAAAATGGGTTGTATTATCATGTTCCTTAATCTTCATTGGCAACTTTTTTTTTTTTTTTTTTTTGATTATGGAACCAACAACATGTTTCATAAAATAATTGAAATATAGCCTGATAGATGGCGCTTCAAACAAAGTAAAATATTTTACCATTTCCATTTATCCTGTAGTTTACTTTGCCAAACATTTCCCTATTTTTTATCCCGCGGTATTTCAAATTAAGTCGTTGTCAGCGGCGTAACCGAAATTTTCACCTGAGAGTAAAGGGAAATCAGGCAAGTCTTTAAATAGCATGCTAGATCTGATAATAATGATTTAAAAAAGGGAGGGGGGGTGAGGTTAACCCACAAATCCCGTCTCAGCTGAGCCCGTGATAACTTTAAATTTAGAATAATTTCTTTGAGACGTGCGGTACAGAAAAAAAAAATCACACAATAAGTAGAGGGGGCATCCGTTTTTGATTGATATAATTTGTCAAGAAGCATAATGCTTTTTTTTTTTTTTTTTTTTTTTGCCCTCAAGCAAAGTGTTTTTTTTTTTTTTTTTTTTTTTTTTTGTGACACCCAAAGTGGAATTGCTAGTTTTTCAAAAATATGAAACTAAAATGCATTTTTAAGACTACAAATCTGAAAATTTTCCGGGGGAAAGCCGCTTCCCATATCATGGGATGAATACTCTACTCAGGATTAGGTTCATATTGTCAATACTTAGAACCAGTAATGACTTCCTCTTAAACCAAAAGATTGAGCCCCATTATCTCCCCCTGTGTTTGAGATACGTTTGAAATAGTTAAGGGGACATCTATTTCATACACACCCTCACTTTTTCGACCTCTCGACGAGTTATACACTTGGGTCTAAGACAAGTTATATACAAAGCAATCATAGTTTTTTTTTTCTTTTGTACATTAGCCCACTAAAAATTTCTTTATGAAACAAATGTAGTTGTTTCTGAAAATTGTATGAATTTCATTTTTTCATAGAATATTAAAACCTTTTTTTTTTTTTTTTTGCGTTTGTAGGGGGGAGGGAGTAGCACCACAAATTACCGTCCCTGTTGTCACCCATGCTAGGTACGCCACTGATGACTATATTCACTTCAAAAATTTCAGTTGGACTTTGTAGAAATACAATTTTCTGAGCTTTGAACTATAATTATATTTATATAATTCATGCTTTGTGTACCATGAGTTATGCCCTCTTCGGGAAAAAAAAATCAAGTTCCATTTTTTCAATGGGGTTGTTTCCTTCAGTCAAAAGTAGTACTTTTTGTCACTGAAATTGATAGAATAAGCAAAAAATAATAATAATAATAATAACATGGACTCAGAAAATACTTTCATTTTCCCAACAGTTATTTTTTAATTGATTTTATAAAATGTCCGATTCTTCAAACAAGGCGTGGTCTTGATGACGTCACAAATGATGCATTTTAGCGCATCTTTCTACAGCGTTTCCACGTTATGATAATAAAGAAGCGAATTACAATTACGCTCTACGCTTGCTATCAATCATATCGTTGCCAATACAAGTGAGTAAAGATGCGAATTAAATATTTTGGACCGTGAATGGCAACACTGAATGGCATTTCATCATTTGTGATGTCATCGGCCGAAGCGTTAAACGTTGAAAGAGCACCGATTTAATTAATTTTTTTTAAATATTAAACTTAAAGAAATTATTTAAAAAATGGACAGATTCTATGTTTTTAAACATGCTCTTTCGGAAAAAAAAAAAAACTTTTAAAATTTTCGAAACGACCCCATTGCAAAAGAAATTTTCAATAACTAATTATAATCATTAGGAAGAAATAGACATTGAAAATCTGCCCTAATATTGACTCACAGCAAACATGACAGCATAATGGTACGTTAGCATCATGCTTCAGTAACACGTGTTGGCACTCATGACGTAGCTCCCAGGAGCCGCTTTTTAATAAGATGCACGGCAAGTGTGTCAGAGGACTTACTTTTTCACATCATCACTTCTCTGACCTGCGCGATGCCCTGATTTGTCACAAATCGAGCATATCTGGGATCGCTTGAGACGGTAAATTGGACAGCCTATGTGTTTAATCGAATTAGCGGCGCGTTTGTAATAACTGTGGTACGAGATGACGTATGGCATCGTATGAGACTGCTATGCCTTAATGCCCGACTGTATCGCCCCGTACATTCACGTAAGAGGTGGCTCAGAGTACTTAAACCGTCATTCATTTGGGATTTTTCCAGTAATAAATGATCATTTTGCTTTCATTTCGTAATCATTTTCTAACTAGAAAATCGCCCGTCAAGGTATGGCGGGTGATACTTGCTTCCACATTTTAACGATTCCATTCGCAACTCCAATAAACTATAGGGGGCGCTGCAGCCTTTGTTTAAAGGCGGATGAAAAAGGTAAAACAAACACACGCCGTAACTTATACCTTGCTTTGACGCTTTGTGAATGACAGTAATTTTTCATCGTGTTTGTGGGAAGCTTTCTTTTCTATTCTTCTGAAATTACATTACACCATAAACTGCCTGAAGCCTGTAATTCACCTCAAAGAAAACACGTGAAATGGAATGTTTTGCCTTTTTTCTTTAGTGTTGTTAATCACCGCAAGGTAGCGTATTCAAGCTCTGGAGTTGCGAACTGCCTGTTTAGCGATATTTTGATAGTTGAAATTTTAAGCCTAACTCCGGTGGATCAACCCTAAACTCTAGCAGGTAGCGTTCATTGTTGACCACTTTTTCGTTTCTTCATTCTCCTTAAATGACAGTTTTACCAGTAAAATAATTAAGTTACTGGATCCAGTTCAGCCTTGTCAAAATAAAGCATTTCCCTGCATGTCAAACATTGCCAAAAAATATCATCAAATTATGAATAACTTGCTGAATTTTTGGTGCTTCAACAATGAAATAATGCCGTCACGCATGCTATGGCACGAGTTTCATTGTTGGTGATTTCACTCGTTACTCGATCCGTGATTTTGGCTAGACCGCTATTCGCAACTCCAACAAACTATAGGGGGCATTGCAGCCACCGGATAATGGCGGATGAAAAAGGTAAAACAAACGCATGCCGTAACTTATAACTTTCTTTGACGCTTAGCGAATGACAATAATTTTTCATTGTGTTTGAGGGAAGCTTTTATTTCTATTCTTCTGAAATTATATTACACCACAAACTGTCCGAAGCCTGTAATTTACGCCAAAGAAAACACGTGGAATAGAATGTTTTACCTTTTTCTTTAGTACTAGCTGCGTGCCCGGCGTTGCACGGGCTACCTAAAAAATGTAAGAGCAGTCCAGTTGATGCTTTTGTAGTACACTGACACTAGTTTCTAACGCGTTAAGGAATAAATAAATGCGCGTAAAGCAAGGTTTGCAAAACACCAGTAAAACATATTTTTGCCAAAACACCTCATCAACGTTAATAATCGTTATCAATGATACAAGTTATGAGTACATTTTCAGTCAGCACAAAAGGGGAAAATATATGCATTATCAACTATAATCTTTACTCACGTTAAACTGAATTACATCTGATAGACTATATCGGAAATATTTATGCACAATAACAATCCGCTTTTTACATAAAATAGTCTACTACCCGAAGTTGCCCGGGTGTTTATTAATGCAACATACCACTCAGATAAATATTTGGATGGATTCTATCCACATGGTCGTACAAGAATTACATCAATCCGTTTTCCAGGTACAAACTTTCAAAGAACTCAAATAACTTGTAAATCACTCATTTACTTTACGACGTGCACGGTCCTCCTCGAAAATGAAAGTTATGTCATGTGACGCGTATTTAACAATCAGGCTTGAACCAAAAAAAAAAGTCACTGAAATTTTGCGGCAGATTGCGGAAAACCCCAAAAAGTAAACATTTTAAATCCCCTGATTACAGGAAAAGCCTCAAAATAAAAACAAGAATTTTACCTGTTCATATTCGAGAAAAAAAATGGCAACAGATCTTTCATCTCAATGATTTTCTTCACCCGCTATACATTTTAATAAAAGCATTGTTATGGAAAGTTGAGATGAAGCACTGAATAATAATTTGAATGGAGGAAAGCCTTCGAAAAATAGGGATTTGATTTTGAAATCTAAGAGTCATAATTAATAGTTTTTAATTGATATCTCCGCTAATTATTATCGGAGGATTATGTTAAATAGCCAAACATGAAGACGGGAAGATGACGAATCCAACGATACCTGGTTCGATGGTCAGTTCACTGTCGTTCGGGAGAAGAAGCTTGGACATAGATAGATAGATAGATAGATAGATAGATAGATACTCAGATTTTATATGTATAAGATAAGATTATTAATCACAGCAAGGTAGCGTATTCGAGCTCTGGGGTCGCGAATAGGGGCCTTAATTTTGGCTATTATACATATACTAGAAAGTCGTCCGTCAAGGTATGACGGGTATGGGTTAAAATTGCTTCTACATTTGAACGAAACCGGTCCCTGTTTGGTGATATTTTGATGGTTGAAATTGTAACCTTCACTCCAGCGGATTAGTCCTCAACTCCAGTAGATAGCGTTCATTGTTGACCATTCTTTCGTTTCTTCACTTCCCTGAAATGACACAAGTCTTACCAGTAAAGCAGTTAAGTAACCGGATCGACTTCGGCCTTGTCGCAATAAAGCCTTTCCCTGCATGTTAAACGTATTATCAAATTATCATGCCGTGGCGCGAGTTTCATTGTTGAAACACGTGGGTTACTCGATCATCGGCTATTATTTAAACGAGGATATGAGGATATCAATGTTGCCATCACATGTGTAAAATTTCGTTTTATTCCGACTACTCCTTCTCGGTGCGGCATTCTGTGTGCCCAGCAGTGTATTTCTTATAATTCATATGTTTAAAAAATGAGCAATTTTATTGAAAATAATGACAGCTACTAGAAATGCTTATTGTTAGAGCTTTAACAAATTTACTATTCTCAAACTGATTAATGCATTTTGAAACCAAGAGAAATATTGTGCAATCTGAAAGATGCGTGTTCTATCTAGTGAAGACACTTCGGCGAGACTAATAGTTTAAAAGGGTCTTTTAAAAAAGTGACTCAATTTGATTTCGACACACGAGCTGATTTGCAAATATACTGAATCAACCGTTTATTTAAAACTTCTTGCAGGTTATTTTAATTACAATGCACCAAAATGTTTCATTTGTTTACTTATTCGGGTCATTATACAAAAAACGTAGGTTTTTGAAGTTGGAATTCTTTAAAAAAAAATCTTCATTTTTTTTAAAAGTTACTTTATATTGTTCCTTTTAGGCACCTGTTTACTCTCACACAGTTAGTCACATTCTATATTGGTTATTTTGTAACTTTCTTTTGCAGTTAAAATTTTGGATGTGAACGGAGGGTAACGGATAGTAAATATATATTTTAAATGTTATTTTGAAACTTTTCATTTAAATAAACATTGCATCTTGTATGAGGAATACGATTCGAACTGATTAAAATGTACACATCTTTCGTAAAATGGATTTTTAAAGAAAGTTGTATGCTCCATTTCTGATTGCATTTCCTCCATTATACATCTATAATGTAAATTACATTAACAGTAGCTTTAAAATGTAAACAAATGATCACACAACTCTATTGTTTACAGCCAAAGTCGCCAAGCCACCACGTTACTGTAATCAAGCCGATCAGTGAGCGAAGCCAACTCCGACCGATTAGCGCTCCGATCTTTTGATCGAAAACTTTTTAAACTTCATATATTGCGTAATTTGTTCTTTCCACCAAAGATAAAGATCTCCCACTGCAATGATCTTTCGTGTACAGAACTACCCTGTTGTAATTTATCTGGACGAAAATAAAATTTGTTTCGTCTTTAAATTCTATCATCTTTTCCTTTAATAATGTACTGATTAGTTAGATAATCCTTAACGTATTCTTGACATTGGTGCCAAACCTCAGTTGGATTTCAGCCGACAAACAAGTGTTGCTATGTACGGACGGTACTTTCTGATCATTTAGTTAGGAAAATCTAAAGCACCGATCCGGTCACATGGTTCAACTACGACGACAGAACGCACGTTTTGCGTGAACCTTCCAGTACTTTACTTTAAAATATATCACGGGACCTAAAATCGTTGCTTTTAAGAAATGGAAGGCTTCATTCTCTCTCTACGTTTTATCTATTCTCAATTGACATATCACAGTAGGAAATTTCATTACAAAAAGCAGAACTGGCTTTCTTATTGTCCTTTGGCAACAGGTTAAATATTTATTTCAGTTCTCGCTCAACAATAGGTTAAAATAAATATTAATCATTTGGGAGGTATAACCATCCAATGTTGAAATTAATTAATTAATTAATTAACAAAAAACGTTTCCGATTCGATCCATCGCGCTTCGAAACCATGCTTGCACACAAAAATTTGATCAAAATTGGTCGAGCCGTTTAAAAGCCTTATGGTGACAAACGTCCGCACAGAAGATTTTTATATTTTAAGATAAGTAATTATTATTACAGGGGATTTTCGAAACTAAGTGCACCAAGCACTGTTAACCCCAGCTAATTCCATTACCTGAGCAATGCCGGGTACGGGAATGCTAGTACATCTATAATGTAACGGAGGATACAAATATTTATGTTTTGCTATGAACATTGTGTTGATTTAGGGTAAACGCAACATGCTATTTAGAATTTACTTTAAAAAAGTGATTCAATTTTAACTATAATTTTTTTTTAATACACAAACAATTCTTTCCTTTTTAACTAAAGAACGGAGGACACACAAAGTTAAGGACCTATTTGACTTCAAAGAGAATAATGCTGAAATTCTTTCACACTAAGTTCTTTAGCTTCACTGTGAAGACCTAGAGTTGCAAAGGGCTAACTTGTGATTCTAAACCTCTGTAATAAGCGGCCAGTACTACCCCGTCCTATAGGAAATTCTATTATTTAATTAAATCCTGAACGGAGGATATAAGAAATATTGTGACAGTGATTCAAAAGATTATGAATGCTATATATTTTTTTATTTTACAACATAATTCTTTTAACCTATTAAAAAAACATCAAATGATTTAAAGTTCACTATTAAATCTGTTATATTTTTTTTTGTATTGAGTAAATAAATGAAAAAGTACATGGGAAGAAACGTGTTGGGACATGTAACGGAAGAGCATGCAAGTATCTCTCCGTTCAGTGAAAAAAAAAACATTTAAAATTTTTTATAACATCATTAATTTGTATTTATCATTTTCAAAATTTGTTATACTTTTCTGAATCTCATAAAAAAGTGCTTAAAAATAAATATCTTTGAAACTAACCACCCTGGACCTAAAAAAGCGCGTTTTTTGTAGAATGACCCATTCGTTCCATGATTTAAGTCTTAATAACCTGTTTGGTTGTAAATATTTGCTTGCAAATCGCTACATTCCTAAATAATAATATTATAAATGCAAAAGGGAATTTCTTTCTTGTTATTTTCACGCTTTAACTACTCAATTGATAATCATAAAATTATGCATACACGTTATTAAGGGTTCAAAAATATACGATACCTTTTAGAACCAGTAAAAAAGTACTTTTCTTAAGGAATGTCATTGTTACGTCCTAAATGTTTTTACTTCCTTTTACAAAGAAGGAAGTATTGTATTCGAGAAAAAATTTTCACCCAAAAATCGGTCTTAATTTCCATTTTGCTCCCCCCCCCCTCCCCCCCCGCTCATGAATGTTGAGTTTTTTTTTTTTTTTTTTTCAACCCGACCGCACGTGGATATGTGCCTCGGAACGTACAGACACCCGAAACATACATTTTGACGTTTCCAAAGTCAATTACGACGAGTTTTCTCGCGACGTCTGTATGTACGTATGTATGTGCGTATGTATGTCGCATAACTAAAGAACGGAATGTCCTAGAAAGTTGAAATTTGGTACGTAGACTCCTAGTGGGGTCTAGTTGTGCACCTTCCTTTTTTGATTGCATTCGTATGCTCCAAAGGGGGCCTTTTGCCCCTTTTTGGGGGGAAATCATTGTTAATTTCGATGTATACTCACATGGTGTTATAATTTGGCGGACACTTGGTGATATATCGCCAGTCTTTTGGTCGCCAAATTTTGTCGCGAACTTGGAGAACAATTTGGCGATTTTTTAAAAAAAATCTGGTTTTAATTTAGCCACTGTTGGTGATATTCAAAGAGTAAACTATTGAATCACATTAAAATTGCCAATAATGGAAAAATAACATTAAATTGGTGTAAAAGGAAGTCATGTGATGCATATATCAGCTCCTTTTCTGCTAGAGTAAATTGCCCGTGCTTTCGAATTTGGTGTCGTAGTAAATCCCGTAAGAAATGCACCCTTAGGCTCTAAGCTCCCAAGCTCGAAGAAACGACAAAAGAAAAAATAAATGTGTGTGTGTGTTAAGGGTGTTTTCAAGTAAGTGAAAATTACTTTAAAATTTTGCAGTCGAGTGAGTTACGTCCCCATTTTTATGGCGGGAATGAGGAATATTGTTCTTATTTTAAGAGATGTTTCTTAAACTACTAGGCCCTTTATGGAAAAGAGTTTCGGAACTCTTCCGGACGAAGATTCTAAGAGGGTGGCTACCCTCATTCTATCGGGGATTTTTGCACACTAATGTCCTTAATGTAATGGAAATATTATTTGGGAATGTTTTCCATTTTCTAATGTAAACTTTTTTGCACCACAGTCTGCATTCGCATAGATGCTGTTGTTCTTTCTTCGAATGGGTGATTTTAACGAAACTTTGACTTTATTTAGGAACTGTTGTACCCCTTCTGATGGGGATTTTTAGGACTGTTGTTCTCTATCTAATGGAGCTGTTTAGGAACTTTGCTCAAATGAAGGGTCTGTTCTTGCGGTTTTAGAACTTTTTGTTTCAGTTCTAAGGGCGATTTTAGCTATATTTCTCCTTATTTGTTCAAAGAGAATATGCGTCTCGTGATTACCACAGGGGAACCATGTAGAAATCGAGATAGCTGGAGCACAATTGGGCACAATCTAACGTTGAACGGGAGTATTAACGGAAATGTTGATTTTATTTAACTTAAATATACCTTAACAAAACTGGAATGCCATTAGGTCCGGCTATTCTAGTTTTCCGACATATCCCCACGTCCACGGGTACCTTCGAGCTAATAGGCAGCTGAAATATCCATTTTGACCATCCGCGAGTTAATTCTTACGAATTTTCCCGTTACGTCTGTATGTACATAAGTATGTATTATGAGGGCCGTGGTGGCCTGATCGGTAGGGCATCGGACTTGTGACCGGAGGGTTCCAGTTTCGATTCCAGCCGGTTTGAAGATACACCGTCTTCATTAGTGATGACTGGGACGTTAAATATGCTCGTGGTCACAAAATCCTTCAAGTGAAACGATACCTCTGGCGTGCAGACCAGGGATTGCTCGGCTTCTGGTGTGGATCAAAAAAATCAAAGCTGTCTTCAGGTGTATTCAGTAAGTTACCGCCCTAAAGCACGGGCTAAGGCAGAAATGCATGAAATACACCGCCAGCTCAGTCAATTCCAGGCGAGGACTGCAACTTCGTGCTTATTAGCACTCATCAGCCCGGCATAGGAGTGACTGAGCTGGAGGTGGAAAACTTCTTAAGGAAGCCAAGAGTGTCAAACAAACTGGTAGCTAACACAGAATTAGCATTGATAAGACGAATGACCGAAGCAATGGTTCGGTTCAATTCGAAGATTGAAGGCAAGGCAGGTATATTGCCTCTTCTGTATTAGCTACCAGTTTGTTTGGCACTCTTGGCTTCCTTAAGAGGTTTTCCACCTCCAGCTCATTCGCTTCCTATGCCGGGCTGATGAGTGCTAATAAGCACGAAGCTGCAGTCCTCGGTTGGAATTGACTGAGATGGCGGTGTATTTCGTGTATTTCTACCTTAGCCCGTGCTTTAGGGCGGTAACTTACTGAATATATCTGCCTTGCCTTCAATCTTCGAGTTGAACCGAACCATTGCTTCGGTCACTCGTCTGATCAATGCTAATTCTGTATTAGCAACCAGTTTGTTTGACACTCTTGGCTTCCTTAAGAGGTTTTCCACCTCCAGCTCAGTCACTCCTATGCCGGGCTGATGAGTGCTAATAAGCACGAAGCTGCAGTCCTCGGCTGGAAATGACTCAGCTGGCGGTGTATTTCATGTATTTCTGTCTTCAGGCTCCCGTCCAACTGGTTAAACCACAAATAAAGGTAGGTACGGGGGACCCTGGAGTGAAAAGTATTGTTAAAGGTTCCGGTTTTCTTGAAAGGACGACACAGTTCTTGAGAAAAACACAGGAGATTTATTTACACTATGTACAGGAAAGATCGTTAACAACTGCTAAATCAATCATCAGCAATTAAGCAAATATCAATCAACACCGTAAAGTCAACGGTTACACACGTATTTACATCCAAATAAGCAAAAATACAGCTCAAAAGGCTTCACAAAACAGAGCAATACATGCTCTCCAGCGTACCGCTACAACGATTCACAAGCAAAAATTCGAGACTGACTTTTTATCATGCGGCACGGCTATTTATAGACATCGAAAAGTTTCCACAATATTCCAAATGCTTCTCGTATTTTCTTTTCATTCACAAATTTTATCATTCAGAAATGAGGGGACCGTATACTTCAGCCGAATGTACGGGGGCTATATATTCATTACAAGAAACTATTTACAGGTTACGTTACTACAATAATTTTAGATGAAAGATAATTTTATAAACGCCAAACTAAGCTAGATTACGACAAATTAACCATAAAAATAATTACTTTTTACACAATTTGTAACAGTATGTATTTTGCATAACTCAAGAACGGTATGCCGTAGAAGGTTAAAACTTGGTAAGTAGAGTTTTATGGGCTTAGTTGTGCACTTCTTAATTTGGTTGTATTCCGATGTCCCAAAGACGTTAAACAGATGTACGTTTAAACGTGCGCTAAGACAATAACAGTGTATGTAAAATATGCAAGTAAATAAAGCTAAAAAAGGATTGCTTATTATTTCAAAACGGATTACACGCACACGCGAGCAAATCGTGCAAGCAGATTAACTGAAACAGATCAAGCTACGTTCCTCCAAAAACGAATAGGGGAGGGGAGAGGTCTTTTTTTCCAAGACCGGTCACTGGTTTACGCACATAAGTATAGTGTAGATGTAAAATTAGTGTGCAGTGTAGATTTAAAAATTAGTAAATAGTGTAGATCTGAAGCAGTAAGTAGGTTTCAACGAGTCAGATTTCGGTGATCTGAAAGGATCGATGTCATTGGAAGGAAGGGGGAAGAAATAAATTGGAATGTCTAAAAATAGATTTTGCACTTGTTTTGTAGCATATTCAATTAGCCATCGCAAAAAGAAAAAAAAAATGGAAGTTTGAAAGGCCGTGGATAATCCGCTCTGCGGATAAGCGACTTGCGAATAACCGGAAGTACTGTATTTGCAAAACGACATCACAACATATTCAACCGACAAAACCAACAACTACATTCAACTCATACATACGCAGTCGACTGCTTAATACTTTCCAAGCTACGGAAGTTTGCATACAGTTAAACAAGTCACAATTAGTACTTACTTTACGACAGAGAAAGAAAGAGAATTCCAACGCATCTCATGGTGATATTTGTAAAATTCTTGTAGAATCAACTTTAAAATTGTAAAGGGTCAATCACTGTATTTTTTCGAATTTTTTTGTGACAGCTACTGGTCACATAATTTTTTTTGGCTATACGAAGACGTTATTATATTGCACGGGTTACCAACTTAGGGGTTTCCCCCCTAAATTTAGGGGGGGAAATTTTAGAATGGGATTTTTTTAGGAGGATAAAATTTTTAGGGGTGAATTTAGGAGTTTAAATTTTAGGGTTTTATCAGGTAAAAATGTTTCTTTTACGTTTGCAATTGTTATTTTTCGATTATTTCATTTATTTTTTCACTTTCATCTATTTTTTGAGCCTTTATAACCATTGGTTTTGATCAGAAATGACATAAAAATGATACAAATGCCTTTATTCACTCAGCAACGAAAAATAGCAATGGTCACGTGACCTTTTAATCCCCCTGTGTGACGTCACAGCTAAAGAATCACGTGACTTTTTGACGTCAGATGAATTTATCCAATCGCATTTAGCAGTTTTATGAGTTGAGTTTAGGGGGAAACATTTTTAGGAGTTGGCAACCTTGAAATCCGCTTATTAGGCATTGCATAGGGTAAGGTCAAGGTCACCAGTAACAGACAAGGGTCCAGTAACAAAGTCATAAGCTTGGATTTAAATAGTAAACCTTTTACGCTCGTAAAACTGATGTTGCTGTGCCCCATGAATACGGTGCTATATATTTAGTGTTATCAGAGTGAATATTCTGAGCCAGTTGGTATTTACAAGGCAACGGTGGAAGGTTATAAACACCGCGAGGTCAGCTGGTGTTTCATGTTCATTTGAATTTAATAAAGCTTTAGTTCTAAAAATAAAGCAGTTTTGCATATTTTGAAGAGAAAAACAAGGGAATTTTGTCTATTACTCATCCTTTCCTCATCCTGTCTGTTACTGGGGTCGGACTTTTTTTCGAAACTGAGCAAATAAAAATAGAATTAACTCATTTGGAGGATCCAGAAGCTGAGATGAGATGTTGCAGTGTGGGAGAAAAATTGTTCAAAAATTCAAATTACAGTAAAAGGCTCAGAAAATTGATTTAATCCGAGAGCTATGCCTTAAGCATATCTGTTACTGGTGCCGTTACTGACAGGATTTTAGCAACTGTATACTACATTACGTTCTTTTCAAAATAGCATATGAAAAAAGCAGGTCCCAGGGTTATCTTTAGAAAACGGCCTGTTTATGTTCCCGCGTCAATAAACCAGCAATCGACCTCGCGCAAAACAGTTGAAAAAAATTTTGCACACTTATGAAACATGCTGCTTCTATGTATTTTTTCACCAAGCTTTTAACCAGAGGGTTAAAAGCATTGTAAAAAAAGTGATCTGGGCTTGGTTGTTGGTTTTTTTAGCATCAAAGCTGAAATGGTTACTGTATGAGAACCGGGGTGATACCCCAATTGCCACAATCCCCCTGGAAGTCAGAGGGGTGTAGAGACTGCCTGTATTGTTGACCTCTCTGTAGAGGGTAATGGGTTGGGGTAGCTGGAGGTTTGGAATACAAGTCTTTCTTTCCTTGTGGAAAAAAGTTGGCGAAATCTGGCGACTTAATTTGAATTCATGTAACTAATATAGGGTTGCTACCCGTCATTTCGAAGTTTTTCGGGGGAGGAAGGGGGCGCAAAGGCTATTTGTAAAAAAAAAAAAGCTGATTTGTGCATCATATGACTTCTTTTTACTCCAATACAAAAATAATACTGCCTCGGAGTGAGCAAAGAAACACTTTAAATATTTTCACCCCAAGTTCGTTGCGAACCGAAGCAAGGAAAACGTTTTATACAGATAAACTTTTCGCAATATTGGCAGTTTTAATGTGATTCAATGGTTAACTCTCTAAATATGGCCAAATTGAAGCCAGATTAAAAAAAAAAACCGCCAAAGTCGTCGCCAAGTTGGCGACAAAACTTGGCGACCAAAATCTTGGCGATATATTGCCAAGTGTTTGCCAAATTATAGCACCGCTCGAGTTTACATTGAAATTAACAATGAATTTACCCCAAAAAGGTGTAAAAGACCCCTTTGCAACATCGGAATGCAACCAAAAGAGAAGGTGCACAACTAGACCCCACTTGGAGTCTATGTACCAAATTTCAACTTTCTAGTCATACCGTTCTTGAGTTATGCGAGATACATACACACATACATACGTACGTCACGGGAAAACTCGTTGTAATTAACTCGGGGATCGTCAAAATGGATTCTTCAGGTGTCTATACGTTCTTAGGCATGTATCCACGTGTGGTCGGGTTGAAAAAAAAAGAAATCAGTATTCATTCGGGGGCGAGCAAAATGGAAATTAAGGCCGATTTTTGAGTGAAATTTTTTTCGCGAATACAATACTTCCTTTCTTTGTAAAAGGAAGTAAAAAGGGAAAAGAGCGATCGTTTTTGACGATTAAAAGAATATTCTAGGAGGCACCCTTCTAAATCTCCCTTCTTGCCCCCAATGCTCATTACTTTTGAGCTTTTCACCACTCTAGCCAGCCACAGAAGAATGTTAATGGTTAATATAATGCTACCTTCCCTCAAAATCATGTGGGTATGAAACTATAGAAGACTGTAAAGTCAGACAAAACAACGTAAGTAGAAGCACAAATTTGCTGTAATTTACAAATTTGTTCTTCTACTTACGTTGTTTTGTCTGACTTTACTTTTCAGCACAAAGGTATTTATTTATCTTATAGAAGACTGGTTAGAATAGGGGGATCTGTTCCCCAAAAGTAATGAGTGAAAAATGGCAGTCATATTCGGGCTTTTATGTCATTTTATACACGAATCAGCAAGAATGATCTCGAAAAGTATTTTGTGGAAGAGTTTTTTCTTCTTCCCCCGCGCATTAATATAGGTTTGCGGTTTTCATATAAGACGACAGGTGGCACCACAAGTAGAAGTTCAGATTTAAAATTTCATGGAAGATGACAGCATCGTGATTCCCCGCCGATCCGGCTTTGGGGCAGGGCCGCCAGGAGTCCACTCGAGGTCCTCTTCAGTTGGGTCGGCGGGTCTCCTTCTCCCATAAAACTGACATAGGCGTAGGAACCGTTGGAGCAGGTTCTCCCCCTGGAATATTTCAGACAGGCTCAGCTCCCCGGGAAAAAAGAGAAACTCTAGCACTACAGCTTTTTGTTAAGCCGTACAGACTGTCTCAAACCTGATTTCAAAAATGTGATCTGCCTTTTCTAGGAATTTCCACACAACAAGCAACAAAAGCACCTGGGGACAGATGGAGTGGTCAGTGCATTTGAGTTCGTTTCACCCTTTTCCTCCCCATATATATCATTCGAACACATTTTTTAATTTCTTTTGAAAACTTAAATTTATTGTTTTTGGTGGGATCTTAGGAATGGTATAGTCAAGAGAAACACCCTAAATCAGTGGCATACCTAGAAATTACTTTTCGCGGCGCATATCATTGCTGTGATAAAGAAACGCAATTTCTAGAGCCATCCGAAGGTGAAAATGCAAAAAAAAAAGTTCTGTTTATTCTTTGTACCAGTTATTTTGAATTATTCTAAACCGTCAGGGATAGATATTTTTTATGAAGTTATAAAACTGAAAACTTAGATACATTTTCAACTATATGCAATGAATAAAGCTAGGCCAATTTTTGGAATCAAAACTTATAAGTTTCTTATAGCCTCTGTTTGTAAATTTTTTGCTCCTCAGTCATCTGATGTTCCAAAGTCTAAAGACAATCTTTTGTAAAAAATTCTTAGAATGATTGTGGTTAAAAATCCAGGTAATGATTTAAATCTACCTTCCAAAATTCAAATAACAATAATAACACTTCTGATTCTCTCATTTTCAAATTGGTATAACTTCCATTTTAGAAGCAATTTTGTAATCATCCTGTATTCTCGAAAGCATATCATATTTTATAACGTAGGTATTGACTTTTTTTTCTTTCTTTTATGTCATGTTAGTAAAACATATTCTATTGCAAGAAATAGCAAAAAATTTTAACTTGAAGAAATTAAGAGTTAAAAAGAAATCTAATTAGAAGTGAAAAACACAAGAAAATTTACCTCGCATTCACCTTTTTTTAATTATTTGCTTGTAACTCAGTAAATAGCAGAAATTTTCACCAATTTATAGTTAAATGCACATGTCCGTTTTTGTTACATTTAATGCTACCATCGCAATTTACTAATGATGGATGCATAGATGCTTAGTAAATAAATCCTCAGTACAATGGCGGTAAATAACGATTAGATAATTTATTCCAATGAAGCAAATACAAATATGCTTCTCTTGAAAAACGGAACAACATCGAAGAAAGATTTTTTCTTCAGTTAAAAATGACTAACCGCTCTTCTCTTGGGACCATAGACCTCACAATTCAGTAAGATTTAAAAGTACGAATTTCAATAACTACTTTTAAATTACATGTGTTATATGGCCGAACTTGCAATTTCATAAACTGATCACAGTAAAATATTTGAGTAATTTTCAGTTTCATTCTTCGCTTTATAAAATTTTGATACAGCGAAAGTAATTTCGTTGCAACAACTTCAAATTTTATTTATTCACTTATTTTACCTTCAAACAAAAATACTTTTTGGACATTTAATATGTTTCACGGTCATGTTTAAATATTGAGTGGAAAAACATCCGTAAAAATCTAGTTTGTGCTAAAGATAAGACACAAATGTTCAAAAAAAAAAAAAAAAAGAATTTTTCAGGATTACAGTTTAAAAGTTGTAAGCTTTCGGGGAGATAATTAATCTATTATTGTTAAAAATAAACTAAATGTTTAAATAGGATTATTAATCAAAATATAAAAGAAATCTGAAATGAATCATACCAAAAATATAAAGAACAAAAATTAGTTAATTAATAATTAATGTTTATTTTTTTCTCATCCTCAGACACGCGAAATGTGTAGAATTTCTTTTTCGTTGCTGTCTGAACTTAGTTTTTAAATGGGAAAACAAATTAACACATAAAATTGATCGTATTATTAAGAAAACTTTAAAAGGAAACACTACAACTTACCTAGTTTGCGTAAACTTAATTTTCTTCTGATTACAATTTCGTTCAAGATATGTTTCCTGTAAGTGTGTGGTAGAAAGATACTGTGTGTTAAAACAGAAAATAATAGGAATTTCAGATAAATATCATTCAAAGAATACTAAAGATACTACAAGAACAAAAAATCACACTAATAAAAATCGGTGAAATCTTCCTTAGACTATTCATAAAAATCTCCATAATTGTAAAAACAGTTACAATGTAGAACACAGTTTAAAACGGTGCGAGTTTATTGAAATAAACTTTGAACAGATTATAATTTAAGAAGTTAAATTTATTCTTGTATTTTGCTTTCTGAAAATTAAGATTTTTTGTCGCTTACAAATATATTTTCATGTTAAAATTGTTACTTTTCATTTAATTATTTCAGAAAAAAAGCTCCAATAATATTTTATAGTTTCTATTAAGTACTTTTACTAAAATGTATCTGAACAATTTAATACATAACGAATATTTCATTTTAACTCATTTCAAACGTACTGTTTTTCCGCCCTCCTCTTTCACTTATTCCCCTTTTTCTAGTTCTCTGAAAATAAGTATGTCTTATAAATGCTACACTGCTGAAGCCCTCCCTTCCCGCCGAAACTATTTACAGAGTACCTGAAATTTTGTTTTCAGGACTCCCGATTATTTCCTGAAGAGAGTCCCTGAATACCTGGCCCTCCAACAACATATATCATATAATGTTCTGTTTTTGGGGCTTCAATTTCAAAAACTTGCTGGGACCCCAATTCTATCAACAAACAAAATCTACAGTCTTTTTTTAGACTACAATTTCGAAAAATTACTGGAGCGCTGCTGTCGAAACCCTTCTCTCTGATATTGAAGAAAAAAAGGAAAAAAAAAAAACGACGAAATGGAATTTTTACAATTAGAATTTCGAAAAATTGAAGGGGAAGGAACCTCTTTTGATAACATGATTGAAGAACGCTCTCTAAGACTTCAGTTTCAAAAGTTTTCCGCAGGAAAGCACTATATCCTTTTTTCCCCTAATTAGAAATTGTTTACAATTGCGTTTTTTTTTTTTTTTTTTTTTTGGAACTTCAAATTTGAAATATTGGGAGGAGATGTAAATCGATTCGAAAAATCGATCGAGGACAATCTCCGAGTTATGTCATTTTCACTAAAGACAACAAATCTATCTATATTAATAATATAAAGCTGAAGAGTTTGTTTGAACGCGCTAATCTCAGGAACTGCTGGTTCGAATTGAAAAATTATTTTTGTGTTAAATAGTTCACTTATTGAGGAAGGCTATAGGCTATTTTTTTAAAATCAGATTGGCCGAAATATTTGCAATTGCAAATTAATTGTTTAGTTCTATATATTCCTAATAGATGGCGGGGTAAGTTAACTCATCGAGAGGGCGCTGGCTAACAGTGTCAATAGCTGCGAGGAACCATGCAACGCGGCTCAGACACTACGCTACTGCTGGACTGTTGTGGTCAGCGAACTGATTTTTGAATGAGATTTTTTTTTATATTCAGGTACATAATTTGATTTTGTACGATTTTTATTGGGTTTTGTTTTCCTTATTTCTTCAATGTTTATTTTTGTTCTTATAGTTGAAGATAGTTACTTATCTAAGTAAACAATTTGATATGCCGTATTATTCAATTGTGATTGTTCTTTATAACGTTTTAAGTGAAGTATTGTTTACTTGGAGAAACATTTTAAATAGCTGAAAAAAAAAACCACTTCACTCGCTAAAGGGCAGGGTTACGGTAGCGTGGTTGCTTGGCGCGTTAAGTGATGAACTATACAGTTGAAGGATTATTTTGAGTTTTAAAGCTACTGTTAATCATTTTATGTGTTTTGGCGAATATTTTTAAATTCCAAAGAGACTTCAATAGGTTTTTTGAAAAGGTGTGTACGCGTTTTAGTTAAAAAAATTATAATTTCACATTAGAAGGGGGTGGAGCATGGATTTTTTTTTGTTCAACAGACTTCCTTTAAATTCTTAGCACGGGCATCGCCGTGCGGGTACTGCTAGTATGGTAGATATATAATCGTATTTTTAAGACATCAACTTCGAAAATTTTTCAGGGACAAATATTGTCTACCCTCAGCAATACTAAACAATGCCTAAAATTACGATTTCAGAACTAGAATTTCAAAAAATTCTGGGGGAGAACCCCTTGGATCCCTCAATTTTTACGTACTCATCTTCGAGTACTGAGAGTCCCCTTTTCAAAACCAGAAGTTTTATCACCCCATGTGCAATATTAAATATGATTGAAAATAAATGCTGGGAAAGAGAGATAGAAGCATCGAAACTAATTTCATATGAGAAAAAAAATTAAGTCCTCACCCCCCCCCCCCCCCACTCCAAATTATTTTCTGGTTGCGCCACTGCTTCTACCTCTTGGATCCTGTACATTTCCTACTATCAGCCCCAGCTCCCCCTACTTTTACAAAGCTCCTACGCATCTGAAAACTGATGAAACTTATACAACTGCCAGGGACAGATTAAGGCATGGGGCACAGGCCCAGGGCACTAAATTTATCGATAAAGATTTAGAAAATTGAGTAATTTCCAGGGTTGGATTTTTTAAAGTAACATGACAGAAACTAGTAGAAAAGTCGCAAACCTGACGAAAACTGTCGAATACGGACATTTGTCAAACATTGTCAATATAAGACTGTTTATAGACAAAATTTCTTCATCAGGCCCGGATCTATAAGTATTGGTTCCCACTGCAACAATATGTAGATCCCCTCCCCAAAGGTCAGCAGTGTATTATTTGCAATGTTAAGTCTTACTGGTATTTTTTCCCTCCAAATTTCGTGGGTCTCCCCCCCCTCCCGCACTGCGGGTACGCAGATCCGGGCTTGTTCAACTGAAAAAGTATGTAACTGTTGTTTACACATCCTTTGAGTCTATTAAAAGTGTAATTAATAAATTTTAAATAAAGTACATGTATAAATTATTCTTTAAATTAATTTGTTAAGCACCATGCCCTTCTCTTGTTAATTTAAAATAGTCAAACAAGTATTACATTGAAATAGAAGCAAATTTGATACAGCATTTCCCTTTATTATAATTAAAAGCTTATTTTAAATTTTCTGGAGTCTTGAAAGTTTAGGTTTCCGGGAAGAATCTGAAGTCCCAACATCGGGGAGAAGGGACACCTGTTGGCCCGGGATTCTAAAAATGATAAGTGGAATACATATATAGGGATGTAGGGGTAAACAATGTGGAAGGGGGGCCCGTAAGTCATTTATGACAGGCCCCAAAATTTCCATGCACACCTCTGTGTCCCAACATTCAAACTCTGCCAGACTATTTGCAAAATGTTGTTCCGGTGGTCATATGACATGCTTCGTAAAGTGTTTAATCAAAATTCCAATACTCTGGTATTAACACTGAATATAGTAACATTTAATGCATACCTATTTCTGCCATAGCCAGTTAAACGACCGGTTCTGGTAGATTACGATGCAGGACAAGTATTACTCCAACATATTTACTATAAACATTTTAATATTAAGTCATTTAGCTAAATGTGCTAAAGCAGTAAAATATCGCTGCTCTAGAAGATAAATGAATACTAAATTACTCCAAAAAACGGTTAATTATAAATAGCACCACCAAGGCTTTGTATTTACAAGAAATAAACCAATGGCTTTGATACCACAAGAATTAAAACATCCAAATTTAGTAACTTAGTTGTTCTTCTGGATAGCTATATGTTGATTTTCAATGCAAAATATTTATGGTATGTTTAAGTGTAATGGGAGCAAATATTTTTTCAAAAACAAGATATGTAATGCTTTTTGGTAAAAACTTTGGAAGGCGTTTCTGAAAGTCAAACCAATTAATACTTTAACATTCCTCTGAAGAAACTTTGGAAACCCAAAGACTAACTAATCCACTATTTGTCTAATAATAAAGATTCTTCAAACTGGTTTGAAACTTTGAAGTAAATAGCTGCAAAATTAAAGTAACTTAAGGGGGGTATTCTAGCCTAAAAGTTCAATAAGTAACTTTTTCTTTTCATAATTTCAAAGTTTAGACTTTGAAGAATAAGCTTGTAAGAGGATTTTTGAAATTCGAATGAATTTCAGAGTTAGTAGTGAATTTTGTCAAGATTCATCCTTTTTTTTCTCACTATATACCTGACAAACCTTCAAGCCACGTGGATATAAGTTCCCTGCGTACTACGTATTTTTTTTAATGTTAAATTCAAAATTTAAATACAAAACAGATTAAAGTCGAAGGGGAAGTAATTCGCATCTAGATCGACAAAGAAGACACCAGCAACCGAGGTCAGCGTATCAAACGCTGCGAGGTAGGACCTTTCGAAGCTTCAAAAGACGGCAGAACTGCTCATATGGCTGAAAGATCTGCCAGAAATGTAGCTTTTGAGGTACAGGAAGGAATAATGTATAAGGCAGGGTCGGCTGTTCGTTTTAAAAAAATTAGTATAGCATAACCATTAAACCATTCCGACTGCCCGAAATGAGACTGCAAATTTTACTCTTTTCTAGAAACTACTTTTTCCAATACGGTTGACAAGATAAAGTTCTAATGCACAGAATTATGAAATTTGGTAGACTTTAATACAGTAAAACCTGTAAAATTGACCACTTTTCAATTAGAATTACATCTTAGAATTCAACCTCTAAATTGACCACTCAAGTAGTGTACCGCAAGTAGTCTACTTACATAGGGGTCACTGTACTAAGAAAATTGTCTCTACGAAGGGTTTCCGTATTTTCTTTGTACTATTTAAAAAATTACCCAAGTTAAAAAAGGAACCAAAAAGACTTTCGATAAGACCCCATTTCGTGCACCTTTTCCAAATTGGCTACGTCCAGATAATTCTACATACGTGTTTCAACAGAATGAAACTTAATGTTTCAGATTACCAGGAGGATTGGAATCTTGTCAACCAGAGTAGACACCTCCCCCCCCCCCTCTAAGTCTTCCAGCCTCTATCGATTTCAATTTTGAATCATTTTTCCCTTTATCACGCAGCTTTATACTTCAAGTATCGGTAAAAACTGATAAAAACTAGAAATGGTTGCTGTTTTACTCCCGCAAAGTCCCCTTAAAATCTAGCCTCCAAATTAGAATACCCCTTTAAGTCTAAGCTTAAAAAATTTTTAAATTCCGCTAGTGAATTTAATTACTATTACGCAGTATTAAGTATTTAATTAAAATATTTAATACTGCGATACGAAAGTTAAGCAGAGTTTAACATGGCAAAATGAAACAATGAAATTAAAGTATTAACTCCTCAAGAGTTGCGATACTGTCACATACCATTTTGATGTGAAAAGATTTCAGTCTATACTATTAAAAATCTAAATTAGAAATGATTTGAGTACTAAGATAGATGAATAAAACGTATTTATTAATATTAAAAGTAAAAGTGATTAGTAAAATTTATAAATCGTCGTGCAGTTGAGCTTCTACTCCTTTCCCTCCGGAGGCTGTCGAGGGGGTGGTGACTTCTGTTTCTTCAGCTGAAGACTCGTCAGTATTCGTAATGTTGGCGCACTTGTAATAGAAGAATCTTTGCGACATGTGTTCACCAGATCGTCGGCATTCCATATCCTCCGGACAATCACAGCTTAGGATAGAGAAGTACATGATTAAGGAGTTACAGTACCTCAGAAATGAAACTATCTAAAAAATTTTGCTTATTTTAAAACTATTCAACACAGGGGAAAAGATTCATTGCTTTAGTTCAAATATTGAAAAAGTTATGAGTGGTTTTAGGCCATGCTCGCTATATGTTCTTATGCAAAAGAAAAACTTTAAATTGCTTTTTCTCGATGATGGCTTTGTATTTTCATGTCATTAGAATCCCTAATGATTTTTTCTATTAAAGATACAGCTTTAAAGTAATACTTTTTGCAATTGGGATAACATTTGACAAAACTGTGCATTGGATAAATTACTCGTGTTTAGAGCATGTTAAACGTTTAAAAACAAATTTTTAAAGAAACTGATTTTTTACATAGTTAATCACAGAAAATTTTCTAATAAACTCGTAAGCAAATGAATGCACAGATTTTGAGAGGATTATAGTGATCGTTTAGCAAAAAACTTAAAATTAGTGCAAAAATAAAGCCTTGGGGATTTTAAAAAATTGAAATTTTCCAATATAAAAAAAGTAGCCAATACTTTAAAATTTTGAAAATAAATTATCGATTACGAAATAAGTGTGCATGTTATGGTTTCAAAGAAATATAAAATTTACTTAAATTAAAAAACGTTTGAAAGGTACTGTGACCCCTTAAAGACAAAAGAAACATCAGAAATTTGTATATTCGTTGCATGGACAGTCTGCTCGTCTACCTGATGCGATGCTAAATAGCGCAAACTTTAGGTATGCACCTAAGTTGTTAAAAATTGACACACCGATTCAAAATTTATGTATTGAGTTTTGAAAGTGATGTTGCTGCACTCTGTATTTTAAGAGTTGAAATCTAGTTATCAAAATCTTGATTTTTTAAATAGGTACTAAATTTGCATTTCAAGAATCAAAACTAGAGCCAAAATGATCGCAAATTACTGCAACTCAACAAATATTGAGTGGCAAATGCTTCTCAACCAGAAAAAAAGGTAGCGTGGAAAGCTATGCAAAGTTTTCCAGTAGAATTTAGAAGTTAGACAATTTTAAACTAACTTTCTCCATACAATTGCAAATTTTAAAATCTTAATAGATAAATACAGGAAACTTGCTTAAAATGCGAGTTACTTGAAACTACGATTTGAAATCTTGAAAATATTAGATGGTAATCTAGTTTGATATTAAATCTTTAAGTTGTTCGAATTGTAGGCTTTTTCAATTTGTAATAAACTTAAATTTCACCAAGTTTATGTCAGTAATAACGTACTAGCAGTTAACTTTGGACCCTCAAATACTCTTAACGTTAAAACATCTGAAAACTTATTTGTCAAATTTCATAATTTCCAACTGAAATACAAATGTTTTTAGTTCATCTTTCGATTCATTTATTTACTACAAGACATTCAAATTAATTCAATTTGATTTTTTCCATTCTCTAGCAAATTAATATGTTCTGTTTGTTAAACATTTTTCAATCAGGTTTAGTGTTTCGAATACAAACATTTTAGTGCAGAGTATTGCATTTCTTCATGTTTCAGGGTATAGTTTAAGATTCATTAAGGATCCTCTTATGATATTCTGTGTGAATTACTCTGAAATTTTGCATTTACCTTTAGAAAATGAACTAAAGAGCATAAGTATCGAAGATATTAAGAAATTCAAGTATCAATACCTTGGTTGCCATCTTTTAAGAGTCGCAAGCTAATTTTACGCTAGTACTTCCAATCAATTCCATATCGAAATTTACTATAACTTTGAATTTATCATTTGCCAAGGGGTATGATACTTCAAAAGAAATACTTCGCTGTGCATGCCAAGCATAGAAACTATGAAAGAAATTTCTGTTGAATAAAAAACTAGCAATTTAAGAATTTAATTGTGCTTAAAAGCAATAGTATACCTTATAAAGACACAAATCACGAAAACTGCATACACGTGTTTCAGGGTCACAAGCAACTGTTTTCGGGGGGAAGAGGTTGGAGATTGATAGTTTTGTCCGAAATCTTAATCTATGAGCTCACTTCTACTAGAAATTTTTATGTTCCATGCCATATGCCCTCAACTGTTCATTTGAAAAGTCGCGAGTATATGCGCAACTATCGAAGAACGTATGTTTCCACTTACTATTTGATAAAGTCTCCGACGGGGTATCTCGTCCACTCTGCGTACTGTTGGAAGCCACATTTGTCGTGTACGTTACAAGTGGGAAACTCGGTGGTGGTTTCCGGCTCGCATGTGGTGGTCGGCAGGACGTTCTCTGCGTACTCTATTGTCCTCTCTTCGCTTTGTTCGGCAGATTGGGCCCCAACTTCACCAGAATCTGATTCTCTAGAACCTACCCGTTTCTGAAATAAATAGAAGTTCATTTTTACTTTCGGTGAAATTCTCCATTTTAAGACATTTGACTGGCGAGGTCTTACACCTCGAAATTTCAATTCTAAGGTATCTTACTTGACTAGACATCCTTTTAGCATAATAACAATATACCGAGCATAACCGAGTTAGCTCTGAACAGTCTTATTTTAATGCTTGGAGTCCAATAAGCCCCACTTCACCAAAACTGCAATGCACTCTAGAGATTTAGTTATAACCAGTATCTTCCGACTAATTTATTGAAAGTAAAAACAGATAAAAGTAGTACGTTGTTTCCAAAACTGCTTTTTGTTAGTAGAGTTGTCAAAGATATTTCTGATAGTTAAGTTTCAAATACCACATAAGTCATGGTTTTACATAAAAAATTGTGATCCTTTCTGCATATATACTAATTGCAAATTCCTAGCAGGTTTTGACCTAAATCTAGGTCAATTCTTGACCAATTTCCTCCTCTATTTGGACTAACTACAGTATATAACGTTAGTAAGGCCTATTTCCTAAGACGAATCAGCTGTTGATTACCACCTACTTTACAATATCCGACACTTAGTATTATTCATAAAATTCTTTAAATAAGAGTTTAAATTTGAAAAGTAACATCAATTTTGTACCACTTACAATTGAAAACCACCTCTAAATTTATAGCGCAAGAAATCTAAACGTGCAGAAAGTGTATGGATACCGTCGAGAGTCACAATGAAAGTCAAATACTAGTTCAATAGACTTCCGACATACAATAGGTTAGTTGCAGAGCAGTAATCTAACTTTTCTCCAGTTAGTAGAGACCAGACTACAGTTTTATTTAGTCTAATTTGTTTAAAATCAGCAGTAAGCTCGATTTCTGCTACTCAGACTGAAAACAAGATTGTGAAGTAACAGAATGATGAAAACTTTAATGACTAAAAGCAGATCAAACATTGAAATCAACTCTGAAAAATCATGTACTTGCAAATTCACACCCGCTTAATTCAAAGGAATTAACTATTTCAAGTGATAGTCACGGAAAGGCCGTTACAATAAAGTATACATTCATGACAATCGCATTCGGGGGGGGGGGGGATCTTTAATGCGCTTCCTATTGACAGGATCTGGTCAAAAATCAAGGACTCAAAAGTTTCTAAGAGTCCTTTTGAAAAGATAAAAACGTTCAAGGTGAGCTACACACAAAGTCGTAATCTTTGAAATGCGTATTGAGAAGCAGTCACAGGGGCTAAAGCAACATTAATACATTTTGCATCTTACAGCAAATACCAAAACTTACAGTAATGTTGAAATCTTGGTGGTCAAGTTTATCAAAGGAGCAAAACTATTTAAATTTCTAAAAAATGGTTGAAACTAAGCATTCAGGGAGGATTAAAAATCCACGAAATTCCAAACGGATATTTATTTAAAAAAAACCAAACATTTAATTAGTTTGAATACATATTTTAGTTTTGTCTCGAGAGTAAATAGCGGATTAACTACTGAAGTGCCAAGTAGGCATTAGAACTTGGAATTTTCTAAAAAGTACAACTCTAAACAACCGTTTTGTTAATACTCCCCACTTCGGTCATTGTTAGTAAACCCGCAGGGTTAAAAATGTTCAGTATGTTATTCTGAAAATATCATTTCAAGCGACTCTTTGCTATAACCACCACAGAAAGTTTAACTGCTCATAATACTCTATGCTGTCGAAGCTTTTAATTATTTACTCTTAATATGCCACAGGAAATTTAGAACCTAATTCAAGTGCAAAATTATCAAGAACAACTTCTCGATACGTATTGAATTTGTACACCGTCTCCCGTTTAACAATTTACAGGGTTCGGATTCGAGAAGGCATTTATTTTTCAGTTTAGACTTAAGTACCAGGCAACTCCTTGTACGAACAAAGATATTTCGTACTATAACGCAATCTGTATAAAAACATGGTTCTGCTGCAATTGTGCAGCTTTCGAATGAAAGATACCAAACAGGAAAAGTTCTCTCAAACGATATTCGCTTTGAAAAACATTCCACCACAATAGTTTACGAAGTCTTGTTTCAACATAAAGAGTTGATTCGGAAGCCAACTAAAAGTCTTTTTTCAATTATTAATTCTAACGAATTCTCTTTTTTATACTGTAGTTATTCGGATGCCTCAATTGCCAAATCGATTTAGTCAACTGTTTAAAAAATCCTCACTTCCGCTTTAATAATGCTTAGCATGTGAATTTATATTAAAGTTTTGGTTCAGTATATTCCGTCCATGTGATGGCAGAAAATGTAACAGAAGGACCTATCCACTCCTATGGAATGAGTCTTCTTAATCTCTTTTCTCGACTTCGTCTTATAGAGTTAAAGAGTTAAATCTATTTTCCAAGTGAGGAATCCACATTGGATTTACTAAATTTAACCACATCAATGAAAAAGAAATTTAAAATACAACGAAAAACTACAACAGCAAATTTCCATGAAGTAATTAAAAGAAATGGAAAAACTTCAAAATTCCAGGATCTCCCAGATCTGTTACAGTTGCAACATTTCGTTCGGAAACTGGTCACGATTGCCTTGCTAAACATCTAAATCGCATTGGCATCTTTACTCTTTACTAATAACAAAGCTGAAAGTCTGTCCGGATCTCTGCGACTCGCATAGCGCCTAGAACGTTCAGCCGATTTTCAAGATTATATTTTCAAAATAACAAATCCGTTTTCAAAGATCTTAAACGACGGGAGGTCACTGCACTTCCAAAAGTTCTTAGATGGGCAAGTTTTGTCTGACGATTCGACAAGATCGCAATTTTTAAATTTCCCGAATGTCCCTTTTAATTAGATTTACGTAAATATGCATTCTTATTTAATCAATCGGCAAATTGAAGATTCCCTTTCAAAACTGAGTTCTAAGCGTCGCTGTACCCAACGTTGATTAAAATGCTAGAATTTGGTTCAGACAAAATTTCATGTAAATCAAACCTACAAATCTTGTAACGAGAATTGTTCCAGTTAATATTTTTGAATCTGTGCGAATGATGTCAATTCATGTGCGAATGACGTAAAATTCAAATAATTTACCGAATTATTAGTACAAAAATTTAAAATTGATGGATAATTAAGTTAATAGTTATATCTATCTATAGCTCTTAAAACAAATCTAAATATTTGAGCCATCGTCTTAAGTGTTTCGCACCTTATCCAAGATTCCTTCATTTCGTAGTGGAGACAAGTGTCCAAGATTACTTTTCACAAAGTAAAAATTCTGCTTACTTTACTTGAGAAAACATTCCATTAGGTGGAAATGGTAGAGTCACAATACCCGGCAACCACAACTGATATTTATGGAACAGTCTTCGACAACTTGATTGCTCACTGATTGAACTACTTGCCATGCCCAGAGCTACCAAGACGTCCCCCTCCTTCCCCTAACCCTGCCTTCCATAGTCCTACACTACTCCAATTCCGAACATCCACGAGCAGAACCCCAGTTTCCGACTCCGTCGACGTGTCTTCTTGGCGGACTTGATTATACAAGATATCAAATTTATTCAGTACTAGCTGTACCCGACGCGCGTTGCTCCGCCAACAAAAACATACATCATTATACTGATTTTCATGACAATCGGTTGAACGGGGCAGAAGTTGCTACTCTGCAGTGGCACCTGGTGGCGAGTGACTTCAATGAGCATATTATGCACCATCTCCGTGGAAAAATACATATATATATAGCAATTTTCGTAATAATCGGTCCAGGTATCAAGTGAAGCCGTGACTATACTCAAATTTTGTACTCGCGCAGTTTGCAAGATCCATCAATCGCTAAAAATATCAAATAGAAAAAGTTTTAAATCCCCCCGTTGCATGAAAAGCCATAAAACAATAAAGAAAGAATTTATTTGTTCAAACTCAAGAAAAATGACAACAGCTAACTTCTTATCAATGAGATCTTTCACGCGAATTAATTTCTGCAGCCGATCATTTTATTCGTATTTATCCAATGGATTGTGACTTAAATTGGAATAAAAAAGGAACTATCGATCGGATTTTTTTCGAACTGGTCTATAAACATTCCCAGTACCAAAAATAACAAACGGTGAAAGTTTCAGCCAAATCTGCCGGGTAGTTTTTGAGTTCATGGATGACATACAGACAAACCATTCATTTTTATATATATAGATAAAAACACCTGCAAGTTTCAATATCAAAACTAAATATCCAAAACGGAACCTTAATATAGACTACTCCTACAGTGGACAAACTTACCACAACTCTATGAACTTGGCCATAAGTAAACACGCAGGACGCTAGGAGAACAATCAGCACGATAGACAAAGCCATCACGAGACGAACAAGCTCCAAATTTCGCACTGTAGAAAAAAGAAACAATCTACCGGAAACTGACAGCCAGTCGTTTAAATGATGAAGCAGGGGTGGCTCATTATGCAAATACCACAGTAAACAAGAACTTCTTCTTCAGTCGTACTCTTGTAAACTTCAAGATATTTCTGAAAATGATCCTCACCACAAGTGCAACGGCGTAGTAATTTAATTAAAAGTAATAAGAAAAACAATTTTAGCATGAGATTTAGAGGTTTACTATTTTTAGATTAATAAAAAATTTTTTTTTTTTTATAATTTTTTAAAAATCAATGCAGTTTTGCCAATTTTAAAATTCAGCATCTGATCTAAATTTTGTCAAGTATCATGAAAATCTTACAAAGGACCGTTATTTTATTCATCCATTTTTAACATTGTTCTTAAAATTCCAACTTCCTATCCTTGCGTTCGACGAAACTCACCGGTCGACCGGTAAGTAACCGGTTACTAACCGCAGCGTTCTATAATCAACCGGTTACCGCACCGGTTACCATTCTAAGCAGTTGATTGGTTGAATGGAGCACGTGATCATTAACTGTCACGTGATTAACTAACCGGTCGCTACCGGGCGTGCTCGTCGAACGTAAGCTATGTGAACCTTTTGAGTCCTTACTGTTGACAAAGGTTCATTTGTGCTAAATCCTTCACCTTCAGCTAGTATTTGTAAAATCATTTCCTCAGTTGCTAAAAAATACCATGAAGATGTGGCCATGGCCATGCTTTTGGCCACATCTGACATGTTTTTCCCCCATACCTCTTGCACTTGACACTTGTCGACAACAGCACAAGAAGAAGAGGCAGGATACTTGTTCTAAGATTTGCATGGGGTGCTGTTCGTAACTGAAATATAAGACAGTGTCGACAGCTATCTCGCTACTTCCTGTCTGCTGTTCTATAGCAAGTGGTTCCGAGATCTCTCCTTAAGATGGCATTCATCCACGCTGTTTTGGCTTACGTCTTGGTGTCCAGTGCAGTTCTTTACGCTCAAGTTCCAAGAATGATGGTTTGTCGATTAGTTTTTAAACTTACAATTTGAAAGGGTGTTTGGGTTAACATGATAAACTTTAGAGGAAGTAATTATATATATGCGTTTAAAAATATTTATGGGTTAATACATTAAAAGCTACGTTGATGCTTCACGTTAATGGAAGAATGAAGTTCAGATTTCTTTTGAATCGCCTAATCTGAACTTTTCAAACTATATATATATATATATATATAATCATATTAAACTTCATTTAATTTGAAATACGTAAAGCTTAATAGAATCATCAGTGTTTCTAATAACTTATTGTGGATTTTAGACTACGTAAGATATCTTCGAGTTAAAAACGAACTGTTAAACTAAATAATGTAAAAATGTTCATATTTCAATATCGGAGCTGCGTAGTTCTAAATTGTAGTTAAGTATTTGATAGAAGTTTCGAAATAGTTAAGCTTGATCACTAAATTCCCTTAAATAGTGTATTTTCAGAGTAACTTCGTGATTTTACGAAAATTAGTGTATTTGAAAACTATTTCGAAGTAAAGACTTGTACATTGTCGAAGTATAAGTTTGAGAAAGTAATTAAACTACACAGATGCTCGTATCCGGTAACATTTGAATATTACAGTGCTGCGGATTTTAGAGATCTTTTCAGAATTTAAACTGTTAATAAAAATGTGCTTTTAATTAAAAATATATTAGACTTTAAGCATTTCTTTTACTTATTTTTCATAAATAACTTTAGTTATTTAAAAAAAACATTCGCATTTGTACGAGGCACAATCGCGTCTGCACCTTTTTGTATTAATTTATATCATAACTTTTTAGACTACTGAAAATATAAAGTAAATTTTAAAGAATAAATTAAGCTTTTTCGGTGTTTAGAGTTTCGCGGTTTAACAGTAGTTTTAGCATCAAGCATTTTTATCTCCGCTGTTAAAGTGTAAGCGTATGTTTGGACCTTATTCCTTAAAGAGCAGTAATCTCCAAGAGATTATACTCAGCTAGAGTAATCTCTTGGTTAAAACTAATTTTAAAATGCATTAATGTTGCAGGACAATCAAATTGTATTAGATTTGACTAACTGAGAATTAGGTAGAAATATCGAATATAAAACTACATTTATTTTGAATAAGTCAAACGTGTATAGGTAGTCGGTGAAACTTTTTTCACTTGCGACTTACTATTCCACGTCCAAACTAATTTCACTCCTGTTATTTCGTGGTGGGAACTCTAAACGCTAGCCTGATATTGGGGCTGCGGCGTTACTTATTTTAGGGTTGGCAGATTAGAAGGCTCTTAAATCCTGAGACCAAGAGTTGGTCACTTTCGTGCAGTATTTCTTAAAATCGTTCGTTCCATTGGAAATGTGATATGGGGAAATTAAATGATTGATATAATACAGCTCAGAAATTGATTTATCTATTTCCCTAAATGTGTTTTAAATGTCTACTCGGTAGATGCCTAAACTGTATCCAACTAATAACATCGAATCTACTTGTTTGTCTGAGAGCTGTTTCACTTTGCGCGAATTTATGCTGAACTTGTCTGCGTAAGATTTAACCATCTTACTTTTGAATGTGTTCAGTTGGTACAAAGGTATCCCAGTACTCGATACCTTATTTTTGAAAATTTAAGTTGTTCGTTCCTTTTTTCAATCGCGATCCTAAGATTGTAAACTTCACTTTTACAATTTAAAAGAAATATAAAACAAAGTTTCAAATCAACACACATCTGAACCCCATTATTTTTTAACTTTAGTATAGTTAAAGAGCCGATAAAAGAACTTAAGGTAATGTAAATTTCGATAAAAGTATAAACTGTAGAAAAGCAATTTGACCTGGAAAGCCAGTTCGACTCGACTATTAGAGTGAATAATTTTATTCTAAGAGTTTCTCAAGCCCCATTCTTATCTTAAGACTAGATAAATATAAAGGTGCTTAATTTTTTATAATGCTGTTCTCGGCCATAGTTACTGTTCTTACACTGTAAAAAAAATCCGGAAACGTTTCTGAGTATATAGTGCAGCTGTGGTTCATAAAAGTTTCGAAAACGTTTCCGAGAATTTCGGAATCCTTTTTCCGTGATTTTTTCTAAAATATCATTCTTTATTATAGTATTGCATACCATATCAGTTTCAATTCTTTCATATCTAAGAGCAATAATACAAGCAATTTTAGAATCATTCGTAATTTTTTTTTTTTTTTGAATTTCTAATGACAAATAGCATGGTTAACAGCATAACATATGCACAGTTATAGATTTTTGAAAAATTATGAAATAATCTAGTAGTTTCATTCCTAGTCATTAAATCGTCGGGGAATTGGAGGGGGGTACCTTCTGAAAAGTGGGGATTGTTTGTTAAACTTCAGTTTCTCTCAATATTTTCAAGACAAAACTATCAACATATTGTATTTTTAATGCAGAACTTAAAAACATATCTTGTATCAAACTTGATAGCTTTTATCTTCGGATAAAATTTGACAGGACTTACCTACCCTTCGCGTTCCGGAATTCGTTCACCTCAAGTCAATTTCTCTGGCGAACAAAGTGTACCGGAAAGTACCAACAGAGAAATTGATGAATTTAAATATGACACCAAGTCCCCCTGCTGGAACCATTCGGGTTGATTCTTCTGTTCTTGCCTTTTTCCAGCTCATCACAAATATAAATACTTATTCAAAATAGGTTACTGATATTATTTTTACAGTGTGCGCAAAATGCAATATATATTTTATTTATTAAAACATTGAACTCTATTACATGATTATTCCATTTCATATATACGAGAATCCCCCCCCCCCCACCGTAAGAGTGATGGTGCACCCATAAAATGCTATGAAGCGCCCACCCCCTTCAAAAAGCAACCCCCTGAAAAATGTCCATGGCACAGTCTGCGTGGTGAACGCCCCTCGTCTTCTCCCCATATGTACATTGTATATTAATAACATAGTTTTTTTTAAAAATGATCACTTTTAAAAGAATGACATGAAATAATATTACTTTTTATTTTGGCATGTAAGTGCAGCTGTTCCTTTTTTGCCACTGACTCATTCCTCCTGATTGTCCTACATTAAACTAGTATGCATGCAGTAGGTACTGTCCTGAGGAAGACAAATTATAGGGACTTGTTTCTTAATTTAGCCGAGGTAAAAAACCCCTATTTTTAATTTTAGGTTTAAGCTCTTGTTTGTTGCATATAGTTTAGCATATGGTGCGTTTGGCCCAATGTAATGCATATATTAGAGCTTAAACACTCTCTATTTAGTAAATAGTTTAATATCTTTTGGTCTTTTGACCATATTTATCGAATCTTCCACGGCTGATGAGCTCCGAATTCAACCTTTCAACTTTATTCTAATAATTGCTACTTTTAATTTTCTTTTTCTCATTGCTATTCATTGCTTGTGTATTTCATATATATACAAAAATATATTATTGAGAAATAATTCTTGTTTGTTATATTTGCAGCTTTCCCTTAAGGGCAGGTACAATGCAACTAAAATAAATCGTACTAATGAAGCTCTGCTGAGATAAATAATATTTCATGTATAATATAAATTATAAATCAAAGTATCATATACATTATAAATAAAAGTGTCATATAAATTATAAGTCGAAATACTTTAATATGGTGTAAAAATACAATTATTTTATTAAGTCTTTTTTTTGCTTTTTGCTTCTGGTAAAATTGAGGCTCGTAAAACGAAAAAAATGAAGACGCTTTTAAATACATATATGTATCTATTTGTAAAAGAAATTAATACACTTAACTAATTTAAAGCGTTTCGCTAATGCAAATATTTAAAGAGATATCGTCATTTAGATAATACTGAAGCACTATGTTCCTAATTACAAGAGATAGTTTTTTTTTACTTCATACAATCTAGCTACACTGTTTACAAGAGAATGAAAACATGCAACCTTAAAGACGAACTATCAAACCTGACAATTTGCATATTATAACATTTAATTCATAATGCTCGATACATAAATGTTCAGCCAAATATTAACTGAGATTGACACATAAAAACAAAGTGCACAATAACACTTATTTAAAGTTTTTTATAATCTTCAATTCATAAATTTTCCAGAATAAAACTAGACACACTTGCACTTTAAATATGTGTTCTACGTAATGTAAAATATTTTCAAATTGCAATAGTTCACAACGAAAAAATGATACTGAGGAATATTTTTTTTTAACGAGATTTATATGAACTAAATAACTTTAAAGTAATCGAGTTGCAAAGCGACTTACCTATTCGTCGGTGGTGGTCTTTTGCAGGCTTTAGTCACCAAAAAGGTGACTTTTATGACAGAATAAAATTCTGCCAACAAAAATTACCCATTTGGTAGAAAGAAAAGTATCCAAGAAAGTAAATTACCTGCACAAGTTATGCGACGCAACGAATTTACATGGCGTCCTCTCGGCAGTTATTTGGTTTCTAATTTCAGTTTGTATTCCTTCCGCGAGCATGCGTCGAGAAGTTGCACTTCGTACTTAAAAATAAGTGACATAGCTTCAAATTCAATCTCATGACTATACATAAGCAAGAAAATATAAGACTTTAAAATTATCTTCAGTGAATTCATGCGAGGAACAAAACTTCTACTAATCCCCTTGATCGAGTGTTACTTCGCATACATGAGTCAGCACTTGTTTTCATTGCGTGCTTTCGAAAGTTTCAGTTTGGATTTGGTGCTGGGCTATAAAATTGCCGTGTGAGCTGCGCATGCGTCGACTCTTACTTTCTTGCTAAACCGGAAAGGTTTTTGATAAGAGCAGATAACTGCTGAGGGCGTACGAATCTGTATTACGGAAAGCTTTTTGTATATTCAGAGTTTTCCGAGATTTTTTACAGTAGTAAAAGCAGCGGCTATACTGTTTGACTGGTGAGAAGTAGGTTGTGCTTATAGAATTTAAGATTTCGACCGGCTGTAAACGGAATTTTCAAATTGAAGTTAAAAGCAAAATTTAATTCTACAGCGGGTAGTATAAAATTTTACTTCCGCGAAATCATTAAAAATCGCTGTGATACCTCCTCAGTTTTTAAAGATACATGGTTCAATATTTACGGTCTGTGGCTTATTGCTGGTTACATAAGAAACCGAAAACTTAGTATCATACCTACCATTTTTATCACTTGGTTTTGATTTCTACTTTAAAAATTTGCAATATGCAGTATTTATTTCAAAATTTACCTACCGATTCTTTTTCCAGTATGTGTTTACAGGTATGTTTTATGGAAAGTCAATGCTGGTTAATTATATTTCAACTAATTAAGTGACCACGCAACACCAGTCTTGGTTTTGGATTGGAGATTCAAAACCAGCAACTACCTGCTACTGCGTGTGCTTCTTGAAGCTGATTCAGTTTCCAATCTCTTTCAGAGGCGGGACGGAATGTCCGGAACTCCGGCCGATATAAACGAAACGGAGAGTGGCGAAGACCCCGATTTTTCGGAACATCTGAATAAAAGTGTTCGCGTCGACAGAAGCGTTCCCAACCCCAGTTACGACTGGTGCAACAATACCGCCGAACCTTGCAAATTCCGGATATACGACAAAGAGACTCGAGAAGTCAACGAAGAGTGGATCTAGTAAGTAGACCTTTTCTGATAGTAAAACATGCCACATTGCCAGTTACAGGCCGCTTTTGTAAAGTGCGCAGTTCTCCCATTTTTTATAATAAAAGAAAATCAACCCGACTACCTGCCTATGTTTACTATTTAAAACCATGTGTATGGTGAAATCAATTTGTAAGTTCACTTCATTCGATTCTTTTTTGCAAAGAATAAAAATCCTTGGACATAATTTATAGCAGGTTGTTTCATTTTATTGGACCTGCAGCGTATAGTTTAAAAATAGCTTGGTAATAAGAAACTAAATGAGGTCTTCAATTAACTATCTATTAAAGGGTTTATAAAACCTTTTCAAGCTAATCTGATGTTTTTTAACTAGTAAAATTTTAAGCTTTATAAAATCTGGTAAATAGTCTCTAATGTTATTTTTAGACTTAGTTTCATCCGGATATAATTAAAAGAAATCTTTTTTATTATCCAATTTGATGCCCTCGTGTATAAAGGAAGACTTTATACACGAGGAAACTCTTTACAAGTTTGCTTCTAAAAGACTGCAGTGCAAGTGTTTTTACTCTTACACGTTTCTCTGTACTCTTCACTTCAGACAGGTTTTTTATGAGCAGTGAAGTGAATATATTTTCCACCCCGATCTTAGTCAAGGACATATTTCTAAATTGAAGTGGCAGTAGTTTGTTTTCATAGTTCCAGTTTACTTAAACTTCACTCGGATTTTTGTCGCAGTAAATATTTATCGCGTAGCCCAAAAGTTGTTCGAAGAACGTTACACTTTTTATTGCAACAAAAAGGAATCTTACTTTCGAGATATTTCAGGGTTTAATTTAAAAAAATAGCTTATATGAGATTTAATCTATTAAATGGTTGGCTAATGAAGTACTCTAAAATGTATCTATGCCTCAATGTCTTAAAATAGAAACTTGTCGACGAATGAGCTTCGGCGCAAAATTAGTTCTAACTTACGTTCAGTTCATCGTCTTCTACCTATTTCAACCTAAAATTACCAATGTTTGAGCGTTCAGTAACTTATCATTTGCTTGCCACAGTTTATAAATGTAAATAATATGGTAGGGTTGAATGCCCCTAGAAAAGGTTTCTACACTTATTATACTAAACATATCTCAGTCTCTGATCTCGCTTGCTTTTTAAACTTTGGACTTCAGCCCCAAAAACGATGTTTTAAAGCTATACAAGGATGACTCATTCACAAAATAGATTTCGAAAGGTATAGTTCCAGACACTTTCTTTGCGAGAAATTGCATATAAAATAACATTTTTTGTTAGCCGATTGAAGTTAAAATTTTACTGTTCCTTAAAACTTCACTTCATTTTAAAACTGATTGTCAGACAAGCAGAGGTTTCTTTCTATCCTCTCCCATGGAAAATGGTTCCATTAACATAGGTTGTAGATAGAACCTGACGCACGCGCATGATCGAGCGAATTTTTATGTCTGCGTTCCTGTATAGCTCTTTCCAGCTGTAGACTAATTGCTCTCCCGTGCATAAAATGCGCTCTATATAGAGTAGTCTAAATTTAGAAAGCAGTCTCATTTTTATTCCATTCAGGGTAAATCTAATGAACTTGGCGTTCTGCTTTTAATTTACGTCTTATAAAAGCTGAAGCGTAATTTATCCACTATGAAAATTACAGAATTAAAATTAGTCTGCTGCATTGATGGCTCAGACAAGATTGCGGTAAATTTTGAACTAGAGTAATAAATAGCTAAATTACAACAGATTTAAATTTAAGCAATGTAGCTGCTTAACACTACTCCGGTTTTAACTGCATGACTAAACTCTGAAATTTAAAGACGTGTTTATATCCAAACTACTAACTTGGTGATATTTTAAATTTTATCCAAAGTTCTATTGAAAGTTAGTCGCTACGACACACATTGCCTCATAACTTATAGCTGCCCCGCAAATATTCAGTTTACAAACTTTAATCTCTTGTATAATTAAAAACTGAGCGTATCTTTGCATGTCCAAGCTTCTTCTCGAGTGACAGTGAACTGACCATCGAACCAGGTATCGATGGATTCGTAATCTTCCCTTCTTGTTTGGCTATTTAACATAATCCTCCGATAATTAGCGGAGATATCAATTAAACTATTGATTATGACTCTTGGATTTCAAAATAAAATCCCTATTTTTCGAAGGCTTTCCTCCATTGAAATTATTATTCAGTGCTGCATCTCAACTTTCCGCAACAATGCCTTTATTAAAATGTATAGCGGTGAAGAAAATCATAGAGATGAAAGATCTGTTGCCATTTTTTCTCGAATATGCACAGGTAACATTCTTTGTTTTGAGGCTTTTCCTGTTAGGGGATTTAAAATGTTTACTTTTGGGTTTTTCCGCAAAATTTCAGACTTTGAGGGTCAAACCTGAATGAACTTGCGTCACTTGACATAACTTTTATTTCCGAGGTGGACCGGGCAACGCAGCTAGTTATTACTAAATGACGATGTTTTGATTTACTGTAGAGTAATTACTGTATCTGAAATCATTGTATCAAATTTTTGATACTTTGAGCTATGAATCGTAATGTTAACTTATCTTGGTGGAAAAGGGCAATTGTAGTACAGAAGATTGTTCACTCTTCTCCGCACCAATAAAGCGTCCTTTTTCAACCTCCCCAGAGATATTCTTAGTCATCTCAAGTTCAACAACATCCAACTTTTGCCCAGTTCGTAAGTGTTCATCAAATTTTGGATTAAATCTTGTTTTAACAGATACGATGTTCCATTCACCGCAGTCTCAAGGTATTGTCGCACTAGGTCAGCGCAGAAAATCTCGCACCACCTTTGTGTTTCTAACATGAAACCTTTCAATTTCGGTGAATTATTTTCTTCAAAAAATCCGTACTGTTCAGTAATTAGAACTATTTCTTTGCTCTTTGGCCGTCCCAAGAATCAAATTGCCCAATGGTAGAAACCGCGCCGATTCTATTCAATTTTAAGGGGTCACAGTACCTTTCAAACATTTTAATTTGAGAAATTTTAATTTTTTAAATCCCTAAGGCTTTTATTTTTGCACCAATTTAGAAATAGTTTTTGCTAAACGATCACTATAATCATCTCTAAAAATCTAAGCATTCATTAACTTACGAGTTTATTAGAAAATGTTCTGTGTTTAATTATGTAAAACAAAGTTTTTAATATTTGGTTTTTAACGGTTTAACTTGCTCTATACATTTGGGTAATTTATAAAATGCTTATCCAATGCAGTTTTGTCAAATGTTATCCCAATTGCAAAAAGTATTACTTTAAAGCTGCATCTTTAATAGAAAAAATTCCTTAGGCATTCTAACTTTCCATGTGTTTGGAATAAGCAATAAAAAATTTTTAGATAGCTTCATTTTTGGGGTACTAAGATTCCTTAATAATGAAAAGTCGAATATATTTCAACAGATTTAACTAATGTTATGTTTTCCAGTTGCGCTTGCCGTGATGGACTGGTGTGTACCTACCACGGAATCAATCTGTCTCAGAGCTTTTATTACTTCATGTGCAAGAACGCTACCAGAGAGCGCAGAGAATCCGAAATGGCTGAAGATATTCCCGAAGACATTGTAGTGAGGAGAGTCGGTTTGATGGAACACGATGACTTGTAACGCTCTTCAACTTGTAACTTTTAATTTTTTTAAGCTAACACTTTTAATAAACTTTTTACACAGTACAATAGTTTATTTCTTTCTGTTTAGTAAATTTTTTTTTGCGGTTACACTTTTGAATCATAAGCTTCTAGACTTCAATAGTTAGAATGAACCTAATATATTGCTCCAGCTGCTTGTGTACAGTATTAAATCTAATTTCTGAGTCTCTGTAATTGCTTTATATGAATTCCCACTGCAGTGGGAAAAAGTTGCAAACATTCTTATACTACCGAGTAGTTCTGTTGAATTTAATTTTTAATTGGATTTGGATTCATTTAGTTGGTTTATCTTAATCTACTTTAGGTTTCATTCGCTTAAGAGTGATTAATCTGTTATTTAAATTAAATTTCTGTTCAGATTTCATACACCTGGATTTAACTTCAAGTAATTCTGCAAGTTTTAATCCGTACCCTAGAAACTCCTCAAGCGTTATCTGGATACTTTAAGCAGAAGCTTAAACTTCAGTTATAAAACCGTACTTTTACATTTGGTAATTTCAGTCTTTGATTACTTCCCTGGAGAGGATCACAAAATGTAACTTGTTTTATGGATTTAATATGACTTTTCTTTCGTAAAATCCAAAATTTTGGGTTTATGGAACACTCGCGAGTGGAGACTGCTTTCAAGACTTTTAATAGTTTATTTTAAATTATAGTATTGTTAAACTCGACTTGTATTTTCCCTTTCTCTCGAATGTACGTGTTGTCTTTTTAACTAGAGTTAATATACATTTTAGTCTTAATTTACCAACAAACCCTTAATGTTTAAAGCATTAATCGCTAACTTATTACCCTGCAATTCATTTTATCTATGGAAATGTTAATTTAGTTTGATACTCCTAAATTTATCTTAAAGTTTTCCCACTTTTAGGGACTTTAATTTCTTACATATGTAACTTGGGCTTCGGAATATTTAGCTTTCTGGAAAATACTCCTGTCACGAATTCTGCCTGCATTGATGTTCCACGTATGTTTCTGTCTTTTCACCTGCATTAATCACTTAAGTTTAAAATTGCACGTAAATTATAAAATTACGGTAAACGGCAATAACACTCGTCTTGGGTGAAGTAGTTTTTAAATCAGTACACTGTCGTGGGCAAGGAACTGCACAGTTCATTACTTTAAATTTTTACTTTCTACTAGTAATTGCTCCGCTGGAGCACACAGATGTCCGAAAAAAGAATAAGTGTGAGGTGAGGGACACAGACTTCCACGTTAACTCAATACTTAATTATTAGGTGCTTACAAATGGCTCTTTAACGATGATCTATTTACATGTGAAAATGAATGTCCTATAACTACTGGTTACCACGGCATCCGGTCCCAATCTGGCACACGGTACCTTCCAGCACTGGTACTTGAAGCAGTACTCGACCTCAGCCAAGTCTTTCACATGGCGCAAGCCATACAGGTCCCCTCTCTTCACCGCAGTCAATCACTCTATCTGTTTTCCCGCCCGATATGGTAATACTCTCGCTGCCACGTAGACGCTGGCAGCGCCACCGCATGATCTCTTGTCATGTAGTTGGGTGGGTTGAGGCTTGTTAGCTAATTCCCACATAAGTATATATTCTTTAGGTTGTTGGAACTAATTTCTAGCATTCTATGAACTGCACTCTAATTTAAGATTGTAAAGGTAGTTTTGGAGGTAATGTAAACTCTAAAATTTTTGACAAAAGTTTGTTTAAAAAAGTCACTAGTGAGAATAGTTAAGAGATGGAGGAGTGTTTAATCGAAATTTCTCGAGGTCAAGTTTAATTTTACAGTATAATTTACTGAGGTTTATCATCTCTGTTCTCAGTAAACAAAATATTAAACTCGCCATTACAGCCGAGATTAAGGGGTGGACAGTTACTGGGTAGTCTCAATAATAGTGATTGACCAAAACGGTTAAGTAATGAAGTTATGTTAGTTTTGATATTTTTCTCTAAACGTATGCAACTTTCCCGCACTTGGGCGAAACCAAAATCTAAAGTTATTATGATCCGCCCTAATAAGCATGCACTTTCATAGTAACTTAAGACGAGTGGCGTAGAAAACAGCCTAGGGGTCATTTAACATTGAAATACTATCTCTAAATTTTCTGAATAAGGATAATTTAGGGAGGTCACAGGGACCTGCTGCCAAGTTAGCCTTACCGTGACAATAGAAGAAAGGTATATGTTACATTTTTCTGAATTTCTTTGTTTATGAAAGGTGAATTATGATATGTCAACCTCTGTCGAAATGGGTTTTCGCGTCTGCTCCTACCATGCCATGTTTAAAGAGACCGTCGAGAAATGATGTCACGTTTTGAGAGGAAGGGCTCGTGCAGTTGTAACAATAGGAGGGGGTAACAAGAGTGGCATATTTTTATAACTGTGCATATTAAAAATAGCTTGGCAAGGGAAGGACTAAGGTTAAGGGCGACCAGAGGCGGCGATTAGGACTGAGAAGGGGGGGGGAGGCATGAAAGCCATTGAATTTTTAGCGGCAGCAAAAAAGAACGAGGGATGTGGAGTACAAAATTTTTCTAAGGTTAGTTTGAGAGAACATGAGTGGTAATTGATATAAATGTAACAGCTTAACTCATGGTTTTTCTTAAGAATTTGATGGATTATGTCTTGTTGTTTGAACTTTCCCGGAAGAAACACTTAGACATGAATTAGACTTACATTATTTACCCCAAAGTATTTTGAGATGTAACAAACGCTTAGCAATAATTTAACTAAGCAAGTATGGCTTGTTTAAGTAAAACAATTTATTTACTACTAGCTGTACCCGACGCGCGTTGCTACACCAACAAAAAAATACATCATTATACTGATTTTCATGACAATCGGTTGAACGGGGCAGAAGTTGCTACTCTGCAGTGCCACCTGGTGGCGAGTGGCTTCAATGAGCATATTATGCACCTTCTCCGTGGAAAAATACATATATAGCAATTTTCATAATCGGTCCAGGTATCAAGTGAAGCCGTGACTATTCTCGAATTTTGTACTCACGCAGTTTGCAAGAATTCAACTTTAAATTTCTTTCTATTAGAATTATGTTGTCTTGAAATTAATTTCTCCCTTTTTTTTCAAATCCTTATTCTATTATACCCTTCGCAAATAGTTCTAATTGTGCGTGCTCAGTCATTTAAAACGAGGGGCATCATGACCGGATAATTGTAGAATTCGGGCAATTAGAGAGTTCGGATAACTGGACCCCTACTTTGATATAATACTAATGTAATGTATCTTCAAATTCAGAAACCTGTAATTCTGTTATGGGGGGGGGGGGGGGGAATTCACTTCAGGGAACTCACAATTTAAATATATCGCTTTTTTTAAAAAAAATCACTTTTTGTGAAGTTATTTCTGAAATTAGACATTTTTTGGAGTTTTAAATACTAAAAAATGTAATAAACATCCATGGAATGACACAACCAATGATTTAAAAAATTATAATAACGAACATTTAAAAAGAATCGCCGTTTTTGGTTTAGGACCGAAAATGGCCGCCGGGGGGTGTGTTTGGGGGGGATTTCGGAATGCCTCCCCTTCCTAAAACTTTTGTTTGTACAATGCCTACAAGCATGCCGAGTTTCATAATTTTATCACAATTTGCAGTTTCTTCCCCCGTAGCCCCCCGACTAGTTGAGTCGAACCGAAGTTGATCGTCAGGTTGAACGAATTTCGCTACGTGTGACATGGCCTTTAATCTATAAAAATCTTCTGTGCGGACGTTTGTCACAATAAGGCTTTTAAACGGCTTTACCGATTTTGATCAAATTTTTTGTGTGTAATTAAGTTGTGGCAAGCATGGTTTTGAAGCGCGATGGATCGAATCGAAATCGTTTTTGTTAATTGATTAATTAATTTAAACAATGGATGGTTATATCTCCCAAATGATTAATATTTATTTTAACCTATTGTTGAGCGAGAATTGAAATAAATATTTAACCCGTTGCCAAAGGACAATAAGAAATCCAGTTCTGCTTTTTGTAATGAAATTTCCTACTGTGACATGTCAATTGAGAATAGATAAAACGTAGAGAGAGTGAGTGAAGCCTTCATTTCTTGAAAGCAACGATTTTTGGTCCAGTGATATATTTTGAAGTAAAGTACTGGAAGAAATCGGATTTCTTTCAAGAGGTTCACGCAAAATAAGGTCCCTATATATACGAGCCGACGCATCAGCTTAAGACAGCGGATCCCAACCCGTGGGCCGCATGGAACTACCTAATAAAGATGGAACTGTAACGAAAATTCGAAGATCAATTCCAAAATTGAAAACTGGCGCTTATCCAAAAATATTCCTGAACTGTCCGAAATATTTAACAGAAAAGCAACTTCCATCAAGAGTAAGCAGAGATGACAAATTGGAGACTATTGACAAAATAACTTTAGATAAATTCATGGCAAGTGAACAGGTAAACAATTTTGCTGATTTTTCTTCTGAAATTTTTCAAAAAATTCGTAATTTTGCATGCTTTGAAAATATTGTGTGTCATAAAAGGCAAAACGGAATTTATTTATTTCTCTTTAGCTGGGAACCAATTCCCTTTTCAAACAAATCAATAAAAGTTAGTACCGATCTGACCGTAAGTGTTGTTTTTGAAAACAAACTTGTTGAATATTCGACGTTTAAACACATATTAAAGCAAGAAAAATTGTTACTATGGAGCGAATTAGAAAATCTATTATCTTTTGTGAAAAACTTGTCTGTAAAAAATATTGATCCCATGTCTAATTATGAGAAAGCAATATTTCACTGGGAATCAGCAATAGAAGAGTCAAATGACCAAAATAATGATGAAGAAAATTATTGCGCTAGGAAATTTTTATTGGAGCAAATGCGTTTGTGCAATATTAATATTCATGGTAAAAGATATAGTAGCCATTTAATTGTATTTGCATTTTCTGTATATATTGTATCTCCTTCAAGTTATTCAACCATTTATAAAAGCCGGTTGCTATCAATACCGTCAATAAATCACTTAAAAAGACTGATTTCAGCTTTAAGTTTAACTGAAATGTCCACCAATAGCTCTTCCAATCTGAAGTATGTCCAACAAAAATGTAGCAAATTATCCAATAAAGACAAAGTGGTAAATTTAATTCTGGATGAAATTCACGTAAATAGCAAAATAACATATAAAGGGAAAACATTACTAGGCTTCGCTCAAAATTCTCCAAATACAGAAGCTAGTTCAGTGCAAAGTTTTATGATAACTTCAATATTTTCAAATTTTAAGGAAATTATTGCATTAGTCCCAGTAAGTAAAATGACTGCTGACGATTTGCATTCCTTAACCCTTCAAGCTCTAAAGCTCCTTCATGAAGCAGGGTTTTCGGTGTTATGTCTCATATCTGACAATAATCGAGTCAACAGAAATATGTTTAAAAAGCTCTCAAACGGCGATGACTCAACGGGAAAAATTAAAAATCCAGTAAATCCCTCTGACGACTTATTTTTATTGTTTGATACTGTACATTTGCTGAAATCGATCATCAGCTTGGTTTATCCAATTATTTCTGTTGAAAAAACATTTCTTTGCCCTGATTTTGAAGATTTTAATGTAATTACACCTGTTCACTTTAATTTGCTTAGACTGATGTTTAAGACTGAAAAAGATTCAATAATAAAATATGCTTACAAACTAAATTATAAGTCTCTGTACCCTTCAAACTTAGAAAGGCAAAATGTAAATTTAGCATGCAAAATTTTTGACGAAAGCAATATTGCAGCCTTACAAAGATATGGCGAGACAGATAGCAGATTTTTTAACTGGAAACATACTGCAAAATTTATTGAAATCATTAAATCTTGGTGGGATATTATGAATGTCAGCCATCCTCGAAAAGGAATTTTTCAAAGAAATGCTAATAGTCATCCATTTAAATGTGTCAATGACAACAGATTGTTACTGTTGGAAAATATTGTTAAATGGTTAAATAACTGGAGAAATATCAAACAAAAACCAAGAAACGGATGTTTATCGGAAGAAACATTCTTCGCCTTAATTCAAACAACAGAAACCATGATTTTAGTAATTAAATGTTTATTGTCTAATGGAGCTCAATATGTCTTAACTACAAAATTTCAATCAGATAAATTAGAATCCAGATTTGGTATTTACCGCCAAATGAGTGGCGCAAATTATCACATTAGTGTGCAGCAAATTTTAGAATCTGAAAGGAAATTAAGATTAAAATCAATTCTCCAGTTGCATTCAAACAAATATGGAAATATTCCATTGAAAACATTAATTAATGACATTTGTTCATCCACTGATGTCCATGTTGATCCCTCAGCTGAAGTTGACATAACAGAGTTTCAATTGATTGTAGATGATATTGATCTAGATTCTATAAAGTCTACTGACATTGAAATTTTGACCTATATAGGTGGATATTGTGTCCACAAACTTCAGATAGTTTGCCCAACATGCCAATCATTTTTTGCCTCAGAAAAATGCCTAGAGACGGATAACACCGAAAACTCATTAAATCAAAAATATACCAACATCATAAGCAGAGGTGGTTTGAAATATCCCTCCAAAAATACCATGCTTGTTCTGTCAGTAACATATTTGATCGTTCAAAAATTAGTAAGTGAAGAGTATGAACAAATGTTCATAACAAGCCATATTCCACAGCACACACTACTAGTGCTATTGATTAGTTCGTTTCTAGTTGACTCAAAACTGTTTTCACCAAATGATGCTTGTGATGAATGTCACAAACCATTTTATTCTGGTCTGAAAAAGACCATTGAAATGTTTTCAAACGTTTGTTTAAACAATTACACGAGGTGTCGCATCGACAAACGTTTGTGCACTTCCGAAGAAAGAAAGTTAAAGAAATTCAAGAAATGACCGACTTTTCTGGTGAGTGCATAATTCTTTTATCGTATTACGTAATATCTAAATAAATTTAAGTCTTAAATTTCGTAATCTTAGAAAACTTTTTAAAAATGCATCTCTTAGTTTCCTATGTACATAACTGAATGTCTGTGTATATGTATGGAGATAGAGATAGCTGAACAGATGGAATGATATAGTTACTTATATCCCATTCACCTGCATTATTCTATGCTATTTATTTAAAATGTCAATCACATTGGTAATTTAAAATATGGTACGAGCAGTGTGTTCGTACTTATTGTTTAAAAATGATAAAAACATTTCGAAAAATTGCACATTTGCTTGCAAAAAAAATCTGAAACGATGTTTATTCATGTGCATGTTTGTGCGTGTATTTATATGCATTTATACATGTGCGTTTACATATATCCACACTTGTGCGTATTGTATTTGTATGGGGAACACAGAGCGAGAGTCAAATCAGAGGTGAAAAAGCTAAACACTCTCAGACGATTTTCGTGACGTCATTTCGAACTGAGGTGGCCTTTTCCCCCTCTAGTCGGCCTTGGTTCAGCTCACACCGTGGGAGAAGAACTTATCATACCCGCCGCAAAAATTATAAGTAATGCTTTGTTTGATGAAAAATGTACAAAACAAATTAATGAAATTCCGTTATCAAACACAACAGTGAAAAGAAGAATAGATGAAATGTCAGAAAACGTAAAAGAAGTTCTCGTTACTTTTCTGAGAAAAAGTGAATATTTTTCGCTCCAATTTGACGAAAGTACGGACGTTGCTGGCCAGGCTAATTTATTAGCTTTCTGTCGTTTTGAATGGAATGGAAATATTCAAGAAGGAATGTTGTTTTGTCAGTCTTTGCCAACAAGAAAAACTGTAGAGGAGATTTTCAAAGCTGCTGACAATTTCATGAAAGAAAATGAAATAGATTGGAAGAAATGTGTAGGATTGACAACTGATGGAGAACGAGCAATGTCAGGCATTCATATTGGTTTGGTCGCCAAAGTTAAGACAGTTGCTCCCTTGGTTCAATGGACGCATTGTAGCATACATAGAGAAGCTCTTGTAGTAAAAGGCCTGGACGTGTCTTTAAAAAAAACTCTTGACGACGCAGTGAAAATCGTGAACTTTATCAAAGCAAGACCTAAAAACTCCAGACTGTTTAGTGCGACGAAATGGGCGCTGAACACAAGCAACTTTTGCTTCATTGTGAAGTTCGATGGCTCTCGAGAGGAAAAGTTTTGATAAGGTTATTCGAACTCCGCGATGAACTCTTGATTTTCCAAACGGATGGAGTAAATGATGGAAAAATAGCAAGTTCCCATTTAGACCAGGGTCTTTAGAAGAGGAGACTAGGGTTGGACCATCTCCCGAAACAGGTTGTGGGGGTATGAAATTGGTGACGTAGCTCCGGAAGCACTCGCGGAGCACTTTAAGACGATTTCAATAGGAAATGGCATTGCTTCGCTCCTATTTTTGCACGTAAAAGCATAATTCGGAAAAAAAAAAAAAATTAAGTCTTCGTGTCTTAACTTACCTTCTTTGATATTAGTGTCTCACCCATATTTTACGAGAATTATTTTCAATTCGAATAAAATGGAAGAACAAAACTTGATCATGAGTGATGTCAAACGATAATTATTATGAAACTAAACCAAGTTTGAATACAACTTAAAATAATTTTATTTGAAGAAAATGGTAATCTATGAGAGTCATTAAATTCGTAAACTGCTACAAAAAATCTTTTCCTGATTTGGAAGAGAAATTACTGTTATTCATTTACTTTAAAGTTTATCTTCAAAAAATTGTAGAAGAGAGAAAGAATCATTATTAATATTAATAATATAATAAATTAATATTAATTCTGAGAAGTAAAAAACGAATTTTTCAATGAATAATGATTGAATTTAATAATATATAGTAACTATATTAGTTCAAAATAGTTATATATTTACATTTATAAAATATATACAACAACATAGAGGGAAAAATACAAATACTCAGAAACTGATTACCACATGGTAATACTTCATTTATACGTCTTTTATGAAAGAAATTAAATACCTCATGAAGCATTTTTAAAGCAATTACTGTTATTACAAGCAGATATTTCCCAAGTACTGTTACTCGTGTATAATGGAAAGATTTTGTAACTACAGTGCCCGCCGCTTATTAAAATCACATTCGTTCGGGGTATATTTGATTTTATAAAGCGGCTGATTTTATTATACGACATTCAAAAAAATGAAAGGTTTTGGAGTTTAAATACTCTAAAAATGGAATGGAGAATTACTTCATTTATTTCTGTTTTAAGTATTTCAAAAGGCAGTTATCATTTTAACTAAACATGAGGCGCATTTTTTTAAATGATTATTTGCACAAGGATCTTAAAATGTAGGTGTATTGTTGTTTGCTTAGCAGAATTGGGAGAGCCAAGATTCAATATCGTTTGAGAGTTTACAAAGTGTTTTGTAACATTCAACATATTTTCCTCTTTGTTCTAAAGTGCATCGTACATTATCAAGCGCTTTTCTGACATCTATTGAAATGAATAGGCAAATTTGACTCTGAGATTTCCTCATCTTCTGAGACCGATTCCTTCACTTCTTGGTGCTTCTTTAAAAAATTCTTACGTATGATGTTCAAAAGTTTGATTTTATAAAACGGCGATAGTGATTTTATTAAAAGATGGTTTTAACATGTTTTGGTATTGCAATGATTCTGTTCTTCCAGATTTGATTTTAAAAAGCGGCTGATTTTATAATCCAGTGATTTTATTAGCGGCGGGTACTGTACTATGTTGATTCAAAATGCAAATAGCTGTGTACATAAATGACTACAATAAATACATATATTAAAATATTATTTTTGCAGAATATTAAAATAACTATAGAGGAATATGTACGGAATATCAGAAGCTGGTTGGTACATAACGTTTCTTTAATAACCCCCCCCCCCCCCCAAAAAAAAAAAAAATTATCCTATGAAATATTTTTAAGATCAAACCTTTACTTTAAACTGATATTTCCAAGAACTATTGGCTGTGACTTTTCAAATGGGTACCACTAATGAACATTCAAAGTATGATCAACTATGTAATTACTGATGTTTATGATTGAAATAAATGAAATAAGCTATAATAAATACATATACTGCAAAAAAATTGCATTTGTAGAATATATGCGCAACTGTAGATGGAAAAATATGCGTTATACGAAACTGACACAACAGGTTGGCACATAACGTTTTATTAATAACCCCACAAAGGAATATTATTCAATTGAATCATTTTTTAAAACAACTACCTTTACTTTAAACAGATATTTCCAAGAACTATTGTTGTGACTTTTTAACTGGTTATCAATGATAAAAATTCAAATTATAATCAGCTACGTAATTACTGATGATTATGGAACAAATAAATGAAATAAACTATAATGAATAAATGTACTGAAATGTTTGCATTTGTAGAATATATGTACAACTCTAGATGATAAAAATATGTAATCTCCGAAAATGACACCACATAACGATTCGTTGAAGTTCATCATCCAATGATTTTTTGTTCGTTCGTTTGTTTTTTAACAGTTTAAGATGTTGCTAGAAATTAATCCATGAAATATTTAAATTTGCAAAATAGATAAAACAACTAGAAATGGAAAAATATTGATTCTTTGACATTTAAACCACTCATTGTTCCAATATTTAACTGCTGTATTAAGAGATTTATTATCCTATGAAACATTTTTAAGAACTCATACTATATTTCAAAGAGATATTCAAACAGCACACTCCGAATTGAAATGAAAAGATGCACAAGTCATCAAATATATGCATATTTTTTATTAATCTCCAATTAATTTACATTCTTAAATAATTTCATTCAATAAACATCATTGATTATGAAATAACAAAAAAGTGCATAACATTTCGAATTCAAAGGTAATTTTTAAAAAACCACTCTGAAATCCATAACTATTCAGGGGCGGACAGGATTCCCCAAGATAGAACCAACCTTGACTCCCAAAGGTTTCAAAAAAAAAAAAAAATAAATAAATAAAAAAAAAAAAACCCTCGAAAGTCCGCAGGTTTAGGGGGGGGAAACACCCCTAAAGCGCACAGGTTTTAGTCCGTAAAAAATTAAGTAAAATAAAATAAATAAACCGAAGGTACACAGGTTCAAGGGATGAAAGAAAAACAGAGCTTAGGTTTGAGGAAACAAGGGGGAAAAAAAAGAAAGAGGCTCAGGATTGAAAAGGTGCAAAAAAATAAAAAATAAAAAAGAATGAATGAAAAAAAAAAAAAAAACCGAAGTCACACAAATTTGAGGGTGCAAAAAAGAAAATAATAATAACCAAGGTACACTGAGGACGCATCGGTCGGCGGGCCCGTCCGCCCCTATCACTGTCTGACCCCTTTTTTTCCAATTATACCAAAACCTATGTTGCAGCTGCTCTTAATTTTCGTCATCAGTTATTTTATTTTTGCTTCTGTGTTTTAAATTCATTATAAACTACACCCCCCCCTCACCGAACGAAAAAGGGAAAACAATATAGGAAGGAATACTAAGAATTAAAGAATTTATTTCAAAACACTAGGATAGTTTTTGAAAAATAATTTAAATGAAGTATAAAAAATTCTCCTGGTTCTTGGAAATGTCATGCCCAGGGCACGGGCAAGGGAAGCCCGTGCGATAAACAGTGCGAGCAGAAAAATTAAAATTGAAGATGCAAACCAGTATTGAGCTATGGAAATACGCAAGTCAGTGCTTCCAGGATGACGTCAGACACGGCCGTTTCCCCCCTCCTTTAGCCACTAAGCGGCGAAACTGAAAGATCAAAGACACGGTCCCACCCTCCTTTTCCTTCACCCTGCATTTAGACTGCATAACTGATGAAAATTGGTTAAAACGATTGGCCTATTTGGCAGCAGCGGCGTACGCAGACAAATCAGTTCGGGGGGGGGGGGGCTGAGCTCGAAAGTCTTTGAGCTGGGGGGGGGGATACTTATGAACTGTAGCTAAGAAAAGTTCATGTATCGCTTTTCTGATATCAATACGAATGTAAGATTTCAAAAATACATCATAAAAAAAAACTTGCTCTTTATTATAATTTTTATAATTAATTTTGAAAATTTCGGGGGGGGGGCTGTAGCCCTATCAGCCCACCCCCTGGAAACGCGACTGTTAGGCAGATATTTTCAATTCCCTCAATGTTCTGAATTTAACTCTGCAGGGCAAGGATTGTCATAAGTTTTTTGTGCAAGACAAAATCGAAGCTATGATAATTAAACTGCAGAGATGAGCTCGAAAAGTAGACCAAGATTCTTTTGATGCGTTTCCTACTTTACATGACTTTATTGAGACCAACGAAATTAAAGTCGATAGAAAAACAGCTGTAACCATAAAAGATCACCTCAACGCTATGGCCTCTAGCCTCTGGTAAGCTGAAAATTTTATTCTCCTTAGTTTTTGTCAGTATTTTAATACGTCTTATTATTAAAGACATTAATTTTCTTAAGAACTTCTTTAAAAATTAAATATTTCAAATAATGCGATTTTAAAACTAATATTAACAAATGATAACTATTTTGTATAATATAGTGTGAGTGAATATTCATTCATATGAATGAGGCTTTTAGTAACTGAAGCAGTATTGAGATTTTTCATATTTCTTAGGCACTTCTTCCCTAAAATTGAGGATGAAATTCAGTGGATCAGAAATCCCTTTGAAGAGAACTACCTTTCCAAACTGAAATTATCTTCAAGTGAAGAAGATTCATTAATTGAACTATCATGTGACCAATCTTTAAAATCGCTTTTCAAAACAACACCATTGGTCTCGTTTTGGATAAACGCTCGGCAAGAATATCCAGTTATTGCCAAAATTGCACTCTCACACTTGATGGGGTTTTCTACAACTTATCTTTGTGAACGAGCTTTTTCAACTTTAGTATTTTTGAAGAATAAATACAGAAACAAGCTGAATGTTGAGAGCGATTTCAGATTAAAACTGTCTGGTTTCAATCCAGACATTGAATCGCTGGTGGAAGACAAACAGTGTCAAAAATCCCATTAAGAATCTCTTGACTTTTAATACTTGTTTTTGACTTTTTTACAATTTTGTCAGCTACGTGGATTATAATAAAATTATTTTCGTTAAAAAAAAAACATCTTAAAATTCTTCTGGTACATTATCTTTTACTTACTGCTGATGAAAAATGTGCATTATATATATACATACACACAAATAGATATGCTGTTTGCCATTAGCAGTTATACAAAGCAGTTAGTGGGCTTCCAAATTTTTCTGACGAAATTAGTGGGCCGCGCTACTGAAAAGGTTGGGAACCGCTGGCTTAAGATCAGCCTTTTTGGATCCGAGCGCGTGTTTGAGTGGTTGTCTTTTCTGGCGAGTTATCGCGTTGGCGATTGTTCACTGCAAGCAATTATTAGTGGCACGTGAATTGTTTATAAAATAAAATATTATTTTCTGCAAATTTGGCGAAATCTGAAACTTGGCTGTGGTAACCCAAGAAGTGCAACAATGAAAAATCCGATCCAAAATGGCTAAACTTAAGCTGATGCGTCGGCCTGTCTATAAAGCGGCTCTAACGCAAAACGCGTATTTTTCGTCGAAGTTAAACTATGTGACCGGGTCGGTGCTTAAGGTTTTCCTAACCAAATGATCGAATACTATCGTACATAACAACATTTGTTTCTCGGTTCAAATCCATTCGAGTTTTGGCACCAATGGCAAAAATACTTTAAGGATTATCAAACTAATCAGTACATTATTAAAGGAAAAATGGTGGAATTTGAAGATGAAATCAATTTTATTTTCGTTCAGATAAATCACAACAGGGTAGTTCTGTACACACAAGATCAGGGCAATGGAAGATTTTTTATTTTTGGTGGAAAGAACAAATAAGGCAAATATATGAAGTTTCCGTTCCAAAGATGGGACCGCTAATCGGTCAGAGTTCGCTTCGCTCACTGATCTGCTGGATTACAGGAACTTGGTGGCTTGGCGACCTTGGCCATAACAATACGGTTGCGTGATTATTTGTTTACTACTGTTAATGTAATTTATTGTATCTTCTGTTCATATGGAGAAATATTTTAAATTGCAAATAATTGTTTTTGGTTTTTAAAGAGTGTTTAGTCTATTTAATTGAAGAAAGTGTTTATTTTACATCGGGAGGGGCGATGGGAGTGATTTTCACTTATTCAGGGACCTGTTTTTACATTTATCATTTTTTAATCGATATCCATTCGATTGTTTTATTTTTTTTTTTCATATTGGGGACGTTGCAGCGGGATTTCCCGTTTTTACTAAATGGGTAAGTTATTTTTTTATACTTAATATCTGAGGATGATTTTTATCCTTTGAGTATGGCCTATAGGAACAAACCATACAATCTCTGAAGATCTTTGAAGTACGCGAGAAAAAATGGTTGATAAAACTGCTCAGTGGGCACTAGATAAATCGAGTTGTAATAAATGTGCATTTTGACACCAAGCAGCTTAAAACATTTTCTATTTACTTATTTTTTTTTCAACAAAACGGTTGAAACACTGGATAGTTTATTGAAATTTTTCAACTTTTCAATTGACAAAGTTTGTACAGAACAACGTCTGTCGGGTCCTCTAGTTATATTATACAGATTTAATTCTGTACCTGAAAATAGCGGTTAACTTAGACAGGTTGTCAACTTACAAGGGTGGTCAACTTTACAGGTTTTACTGTACTCCCTTGCTCATTACCACCTCTTCCGGTAAGCTGTGCCAAGGTTCCACTACCCTGCTAAAATAATTTTTCCTAATATCCATGTTAGCCTGAGATTTAAATAGCTTAAAGCAATGACCCCTTGTCCTGTTTTCAGTGCTAAACTTCAGGTCCCGTAACATCTTTCATTTTAATCAACTTAAACAACTGAATCATGTCACCTCGGTCTCTTTGCTCAAGACTGATTCCAGGCTTAGAATGCAAAAAATGTACATAGTTTAAATGAGAAAGTCCATTTATTAGCCTTGTAGCCCGCCTTTGAACCCTTTCCAATACATTAATATCTTTAAGATAAGGAGACCAAAACTGAACAGCATACTCCAAATGAGGTCTTACCAAACTTCTATATTAGGGCAGAAGAACTTCTTTAGATTTGTAAAAGGTAGAAATCATTAATCGAACTAATCTTGATTAAACTATCCCAAATATTCAGTTTTAAGTCAAAATAGTATAAATTATTTAAGCATTTGCAAAAATGTTTTTCTCATGAGATACTTTGTTTTCTAAATAAAAGGTAAAGTTTATGATAAAAACATATTAAATTAAATGTTTTCATTGCAATTACCTTAAATAGCTAAAAAATTTCAATATTGAAACCAATTTTTCAAGATTAAAGAAAAAGTTTAGCTAAAATTTAGCATTTGTATTGATATAGTAACACTCATGAGAAATACTCATAAATGATTTATTGTAGAGTTTTGGCTGTAATTCCTCCAAAATATGTAGTTATTTCAATACCATATCTTAAGAATTAGTTTTTCCTAAACGACGTACACAAAATTCATTTTTGCGAATATTAGCTTTGTTTCAGTGTTCACTCTTCAATTTTAAATAAAAGTGAATTTTATACTAGTGGTACCCGCACGACTTTGCCCGTAATAGAAAAACTAAAAGGTCTTTTGGTTCGCCTGTATATTTACAAAGTATGGTGAATTTTCTCGCCAATTGGCTTGTGCCCATGTTACGGTTCCACGTTATGATGATTTCGTAATTTACTTATCCATCTTAGGATAATTTTGTTCTTAAAATTGGAATAGAAAAAGAACCACATCGAATTTTCGAAAAGTCGCTTCGAGGTGCACACTCCCATGCTACAAACTAACTTTCATGAAAATCGGTCGAACGGTCTAGGCGCTGTGCGCGTCACAGAGATCCTGACAGAGACTTTCAGCTTGATTATTAGTGAAGATAAACCAATGGCATTGATACCACAAGAATTGAAACACTCAAATTTAGTAACGTAGTTCTTCTGGATAGCAATATGCTGATTGTCAATGCAAAAGATTTGTGGTATGTTTAGTGTAACTGATGCAAATATTGTTTCAAGAAACAAGATAAAGCTTTTTGATGACTTGGGTATTTCTGAAAGTTAAACCAATTAATACTTTAACATGCCTCTGAAAAAACTTTAGAAACCCAATAACCTACTAATCCACTATTTGTCTCTTAATAAAGATTGTTCAAACTGGTTTGAAACTTTGAAGTAAATTGTTTCAAAATTAAAGTATCTTAAGGGGGTATTCTAGCCTAAAAGTTCAATAAAAAGCCCTTTTCATAATTTCAAAGTTTAGACTTTGAAGAATAAGCCTGTAAGAGGCTTTTTGGAATTCGAATTAATTTCAGAGTTAGTAGTGAATTTTGTTAAGATTCTTCCTTTTTTCTCAATATATACCTGACAAACAACCTTCAAGCCACGTGGATGTGCACTTTTGTATTTTTAGGGTTAAATTCAAAATTTAAATACAAAACAGATAAGTCGAAAAGGAAGTAATTCGCATCTAGATAGACAAAGAAGACACCAGCAACCGAGATCAGCAGCGTACCGAACGCTGCTAAGTAGGACCTTTTGAAGCTTTAAAAAAGGCAGAACTGCTCATATGGCTGAAAGATCTGCCAAAAATTTAGCTTGAGGTATAGGAAGGAATGCATAATGCAGAGACGGCTGTTCTAAAAAAAGTATAGCATGCCATTAAACCACTCTGACTGCCCGAAATGAGACTGCAAAATTCAAACTTTTGTCTCGAAACGACTTTTTTCAGTACGGTTGATAAGTTCTAATTCACAGATTTGTGAAATTTGAGACTCTAATGCAGTAATACTTTTAAAATTGACCACCCTTGTAAGTTGACCGCTATTTTCAGGCACAGAATTAAATCTCATAATTCAACCTCTAAGTTGACCACTCGAGTAGTGTACCGCAAGTGGTCAACTTGCATAGGTGTCACTGTACTAAGAAAAGTCTCCACGAAGGGGTTTTTGTATTTTTGTTTTTACTATTTTTTAAAGAGTACCCAAGTTAAAAAAGGAACCAAAATACTTTCGATAAGACCCCATTTCGTGCAACTTTTTTATCCAAATTGGCTACGTCCAGATAATTCTACATACGTGTTTCAATAGAATGAACCTTAATGTTGTTTCAGATAACCAGGAGGATTGGAATCTTATCAACGAGTAGACACTCCCCCCCCCCCCCTCCCCAAGTCTCACTTTGTCAGCCTCTATCTGTTTCATATTTGAATTATTTTTCCCTTTATTGGGCCAATTGAAAAAAGATTAAAAAAAAAAAAATTAAAAATCGCCAAATTTGTCGCCAAGTTGGCCATAAAACTCTGCGACCAAAAGACTGGCGATATATTGCCAAGTGTCTTCCAAATTATAACACTACTTGAGTTTACATCGAAATTAACAATGATTTCCCCCAAAAAAGGAGGAAAAGACCCCCTTTGGAGCATCTGAATGCAAACAAAAAGGGAGGTGCACAACTAGACCCCACTAGGAATGTAAGTACCAAATTTCAACTTTCTAAGACATTCCATTCTCGAGTTATGCGACATACAGACGTCACGAGAAAACTCGTTGTAATAAACTCTTAGATCATCAAAATGGATATTTCGGGTGTCTGTACGTTCCTAGGCATATATCCACGTGTGGTCGGGTTGAAAAATAAACTCAACATTCATTCGGGGGTGAGCAAAATGGAAATTATGGCGGATTTTCGAGTGAAAATTTTCTCGCGAATACATTACTTTCTTTTTTATAAAAAAGCAAAAATGGTTACTGTTGATTTTTACTCCCGCAAAATCCCCTTAAAATCTAGCCTCCAAAATAGAATACCCCTTTAAGTATAAGCTGGAAAGAGTGCAAACTATTTTTTAAATGTCACTAGTTAATTTAATTACTCATACTGCGATACGAAAGTTAAGCAGAGTTAAACATGACGAAATGAAACATTGAACTTAAAGTATGAACTCTAGAATTGCGATATTATCACATCTTTTGCTGTGAAAAGATTTCAGTCTATACTATTGAAAATCTAACTTACAATGAGTTGAGTACTAAGATAGATGAAAATAAAACTTGTTTATTAATATTAAAAGTAAAAGAGATTAGTAAAATTTATAAATCGCCGTGCAGTTGAGCTTCTACTCCTTCCCCTCCGGAGGCTGTCGAGGGGGTGGTGACTTCTGTTTCTTCAGCCGAGGACTCTTCAGTATTCGTAATGTTGGCGCACTTGTAATAAAAGAATCTTTGCGACATGTGCTCACCCGATCTTCGGCATTCCATATCCTCCGGACAAGTACAGCTGAGGATAGAGAAGTACATGATTAAAGACCAAGAAACATCAGAAATTTGTATATTCAGTGCATAGACAGTATGCTCGTCTACCTGATGCAATTTTAAATATAGCAAACTTTAGGTATGCACCCAAGTTGTTAATTGACGCACCGATTCAAAATTTATGTGTTAAGTTTTGAAATTAGGACGTGATGTTGCTGCACTCTATTTTCCGAGCTTTAATCTAATTATCAAAATCTTTATTTTTTAAAATAGGAACTAAATTTGCATATTCAAAAATCAAAACAAGAGCCAAAATGATTGCAAATTACTGCAACTCTACAAATATTGAGTGGCAAGCGCTTTTGAACCAGAAAAAGTTAGCGTGGAAAGCTATGCAAAGTTTTAAAATTTAGACAATTTTACCGACTTTTTCCATAGAATCGCAAATTTTTAAATCTTAAAAGTTAAATGCAGGAAACTATTGAAATTTAACTATTTTAAATCATGAAAATAGATGGTAATCTAGTTTGATATTAAATCTTTAAAGTGTTCGAATTTTAGACATTTTGTGGTTCAATTTAATAAACTTTATTAAGTGTATGTCAGTAATAACGAACTAACAGAAATCTTTAAGACACTCAATTACTCGTAACGTTAAAAAATCTGAAAACTCACCCGTCAGATTTCATAATTTCTAACTGAAATAGAAATGTTTAGTCATATCTTGATTCATTTTTTTTTTCTAAATATTACTACAAGACTTTTAAATCAATTCAGTTTTTTCATTCTTTAGCAAATTTTAAAATACGTTCTGTTTGTTATAAACATTTTTCAATCAGGTTTAATGTTACGAATACAAACACTTCTTACTGCATTTCTTCAAGTACCAGGGCATAGCTTAAGATTTAAAGATTCTCTGATATTCTGTATGAATAACTCTGTGTACTGAAATTTTGCATTAACCATTAGAATCTGAACTAAAGAGCATAAGTATCGAAGATATTAAATTCAAGCATCAATAGCTTGGTTGCCATCTTATTGAAAAAAGGGTCTCGAACTAATTTCACGCTAGTACTTCCAATCAATTCCATATCGAAACTTAATATAACTTTGAAAGTAGGTTTAATTTCTTATCATTTGCCAAGTTATACTTCAAAAGAAATGCTTCTGTGCATGCCAAGCATAGAAACTAGGAAAGAAACTTTAATTTAATAAAAACTAGCAATTTAAGAATTTGTGCTTAAAAGCAGTAGTATACCTTATAAAGGCGCAAATCATGAAAACTGCACACGTGTTTCGGGGTCACAAGCAACTCTTTTCGGGGGAAAAGGTAATGGATAGTTTTGTCCGAAATCTTAATCTATGAGCTCACTTCTAGACATTTTTATCTTCCATACCATATGCCCTCAACTGTTCATTTGAAAAGTCGCGATTATATGCGCAACTATCGAAGAACGTTTGTTTCCACTTACTATTTGATAAAGTCTCCGACGGGGTATCTCGTCCACTCTGCGTACTGTTGGAAGCCACATTTGTCGTGCACGTTACAAGTGGGAAACTCTGTGGTGGTTTCCGGCTCGCATGTGGTGGTCGGCAGGACGTTCTCTATTGTCCTCTCTTCGCCAGATTGGGCCCCAACTTCACCAGAATCGGATTCTCTAGAACCTACCCGTTTCTGAAATAAATAGAAGTTTATTTTACTTTCAGTGAAATTCTCCATTTTATGACTTAACTGGCGAGGTCTTACACCCCGAAATTTCAATTCTAAGGCATGTTACTTGACTAGACATCCTTTTAGCCAAATAACAATATGCCGAGCATAAACGAGTTAGCTCTGAACAGTCGTATTTTAAGGCTTGGGGTCCAATAAGCAGCACTTCACCAAAAGTGCAATGTACTCTAGAGATTTAGTTATAACCAATATCTTCCGACTAATTTATTGAAAGTAAAAACCAGATAAAACAAGTTGTTCGCAAAACTGCTTTTTGTTAGTAGAGTTGTCAAAGATATTTCTGATAGTTAAGTTTCAAATGCCACATAAGTCATGGTTTTACAGAAAAAATTGTGATCCTTTCTGCATATATTCTAATTGCAAATTCCTAACAGGTTTTGACCTAAATCTAGGTCAATTCTTGACCAATTTCCTCCTCTATTTGGAGGAACTACAGTATATAACGTTAGTAAGGCCTATTTCCTAAGACGAATCAGCTGTTAATTACCGACTTTACAATATCCGACACTTAGTATTATTTATAAAATTCTTTAACTAAGAGTTTAAATTTAAAGAGTAACATCAATTTTGTACCACTTACAATTGAAAACTACCTTTAAATTTAGAGCGCAAGAAATCTAAACGTGCAGAAAGTGTATGGATACCGTCGAGAGTCACAATGAAAGTCAAATACTAGTTCAATAGACTTCCGACATACAATAGGTTAGTTGCAGAGCAGTAATCTAACTTTTCTCCAGTTAGTAGAGACCAGACTACAGTTTTATTTAGTCTAATTTGTTTAAAATCAGCAGTAAGCTCGATTTCTGCTACTCAGACTGAAAACAAGATTGTGAAGTAACAGAATGATGAAAACTTGAATGACTAAAAGCAGATCAAACGTTGAAAACCAACTGAAAAATCACGTACTTGCAAATTCAGACCCGTTTAATTTAAAGGAATAAACTATTTCAAATGATAGTCACGGAAAGGCCGTTACAATAAAGTATACATGCATGACAATCGCATTCGGGGGGGGGGGGGGGGGGATCTTTAATGCGCTTCCTATTGACAGGATCTGGTCAAAAATCAAGGACTCTTAAAAGTTTCAAAGAGTCCTTTTGAAAAGATAAAAACGTTCAAGGTGAGCTACACACACAAAGTCGTAATCTTTGAAATGCGTATTGAGAAGCAGTCACAGGGGCTAAAGCAACATTAATACATTTTGCATCTTACAGCAAATACCAAAACTAACAGTAATGTTGAAATCTTGGTGGTCAAGTTTATCAAAGGAGCAAAACTATTTAAATTTCTAAAAAATGGTTGAAACTTGGCATTCAGGGGGGATTAAAAATCCACGAAATTCCAAACTGATATTTATTTTACAAAAATAAAATTTAATTAGTTTGAATACATATTTTAGATTTGTCTCGAGAGTAAATAGCGGATTAACTACTGAAGTGCCAAGTAGGCATTAGAACACCGGAATTTTCTAAAAAGTACAACTCAAAACAACTGTTTTTCTAATACTCCCCACTTCGGTCATTGTTAGTAAACCCGCAGAGTCAAAAATGTTCAGTATGCTATTCTGAAACTCATTTCAAGCGAGTCTGCTATAACCACCACAGAAAGTTTAACTGCTCATAATACTCAATGCTGTCGAAGCTTTTAGTTATTTACTCTTAATAAGCCACAGGAAATTTAGAACCTAATCTTAATATATATATATATATAAAATGCTAATGTGCGTACGTAAAGACGGAGTTCTCTATCACCACCAATTCCAATCAACTTCTGCTTGGGGTTGTAAGCACCCCTTGGTCTCCTGGTGGGAATAAGGGAGTTAGGTTGCGGTGGGTGGAAGTGGGTGGTTGTGGGTGGCAAAAATGTGAAAGTGTATGTCTGTCCTTTTCTAACTTATGAGAACTAGGAGAAAGTTCATAAAATTTCAGGAAGTCTAGAAAACTCCAGAATGTGTGCAACTGTTACAATCGATCTAGATTGTTCTAGAAGATTCTCAATATTTCCAGAATGATCTAGAAAGTTCCAAAACGTGAACAACTGCTAAGATCTATTTATAATCTTCTAGATTGTTCTGGTACTAGAAATTTCGATGGTATATAAACCAAAAGTCTGCGATTTTTCGTGCTACAAAATAACATCATCGAAACCAGTATAATGACTGGTAAAGACAAAGGACAAATAGTATTTATACCACGGATACCTTTAATATCAAATGGATTGCCTTTTACTTTTAAACGCTTACAATTCCCGGTGAAGCTGGCTTACAGCATTATTATCAACAAAGCACAGGGTCAAACATTTTAAATCTGTGGCGTTGACTTAAAGGAACCATGCTTTGCACACGGTCAATTATACGTTGCGTGCTCACGAGTAGGATCACCTCGAAATTTGTTCATTTACAGTCCGGACAATAAAACTAAATGTAGTCTATAATCAAGTATTGTAAAAATGAACTAAAATGTGTTAATGTATAATAGTATGTAATATATATATTTGTCATATGTTGTATGTTCAATATAGTATGTAAATAATTATGAAAATAAAACATAACTTTTCAATTTACTAAGGTGTTTCATATTTTAACTTGTAATTATTTCCATTTCAATTAATTATTTAATTAATTTGTTATACTCTCTATACATCGCATGTTTAATGGTGGACCAAGTCTCTCAATATTTAAAGTAGAAATCTATATTATCTACGTTAAAAACAATTCTTGAATATTTTATGTACCATTCAACATGCAATGTATTTTAACCCGAGCAACGCCGGGTTTTGCAGCTAGTTCAAGTGTAAAATTATCAAGAACAACTTCTCGATACGTATTGAATTGGTACACAGTCTCCCGTTTAACAATCTACAGGGTTCAGATTCGAGAAAGCATTATTTATTTTTCAGTTTAGACTTAAGCACCAGGCAACTCCTTGTATGATCAAATATATTTCGTACTATAACGCAATCTGTATAAAAACATGGTTCTGCTGCAATTGTGCAGCTTTCGAATGAAAGATACCAAACAGGAAAAGTTCTCTCGAACGATATTCGCTTTGAAAAACATTCCACCACAATAGTTTACGAAGTCTTGTTTCAACATAAAGAGTTGATTCTGAAGCCAACTAAAACAGTTTTTTTTCAATTATTAATTCTAACAAATTCTCTTGATTATACTGTGGTTATTTGGATGCCTCAATTGCCAAATCGATTAAGTCAACTGTTTAAAAAATCCTCACTTCCGCTTTAATAATGCTTAGCATGTGAATTTATATTGGTTCAGTATATTCCGTCCATGTGATGGCAGAAAATGTAACAGAAGGACCTATCCACTTCTATGGAATGAGTCTTCTTAATCTCTTTTCTCGACTTCGTCTTATAGAGTTAAAGAGTTAAATCTATTTTCCAAGTGAGGCATCCACATTGGATTTACTAAATTTAACCACATCAATGAAAAAGAAATTTAAAATACAACGAAAAACTACAACAGCAAATTTCCATGAAGTAATGAAAAGAAATGGAAAAACTTCAAAATTCCAGGATCTCCCAGATCTGTTACAGTTGCAACATTTCGTTCGGAAACTGGTCACGATTGCCTTGCTAAACATCTAAATCGCATTGGCATCTTTACTCTTTACTAATAACAAAGCTGAAAGTCTGTCCGGATCTCTGTCTGTCCGGATCTCTGCGACTCGCATAGCGCCTAGACCGTTCGGCTGATTTTCATGAAATTTGGCACAAAGTTAGTTTGTAGCATGGGGGTGTGCACCTCGAAGCAATTTTTCGAGAATTCGATGTGGTTCTTTTTCTATTCCAATTTTAAGAACAAAATTATCTTAAGATGGACGAGTAAATTGCGAAATTATCATTACGTGAAATCGTAACATGGGCACAAGTCAATTGGCGAGAAAATTCACCCTACATTGTTTGTAAATATACAGGCGAACCAGAAGACCTTTTAATTTTCTATTACGGGCAAAGCCGTGCGGGTACCACTAGTATATAATAGTCCTTACTGCACTTTATGCGATGAAAATATAGAGAACATCTACGCAATTGCTCTTTTATGAACGAAGAAAATATTAGCAAACGATATTGGCATGCTAGGGAGGTGATGCTGACATGTAGTGAAAGAATTTTTGTTTTTCACGTATTTATACGTGATTTCTCTTTAGAATCTTTGTACAGTTCCTTATTGTTTTGTTGATAACTTTACTGTTTTTATTTACCTTTTAAAATTTGTCGTAATATTTTTTCTAATTCAATTTTTAGCTCCAATCTAATTTATCCGCGATGCATGAAGGCATATGATGTAAAATCAAGTGCTTTTGCATTAAAAAAATAAGCTTGCAAAATAAATTAATGTGCTGGAGAATAAAAGTTGAAGACGACTACAGTTTTTATTTATGCGATGCGTCGTAGCTAACATAGAAAACCATTCAATTTTCGAAAGTACGGTGTGATAAATTTGAAAGGGGAGGGGGAATTCAGACTGCATAAATTTAAGTGTTTATAAAAGACTTAAAATTCCATCATATAGTGCACGTAATTAAACACCATGTAACAAAAAGGTAATTCAAACCAACGAATCGGTTTCGAAAATGTTACATTTAAGTCTAGAAATATCTAACAGAGTCGTGAAAATCATTACATAATGAGTAAAGTTTCATCAAGAAAACTTGTTAATAAAATAGTTCTGAATTAAGGCATTGCTCGAAATTTTCACGCATTACCATAATCCACATTTTAAGCCAGGTTTAAATTTTACTAAAAAGCGAATTTTGCTCACATTCCCTACGAAATATTTCCTCGCTAAAAAGACAAATGGGCGTATCTCGGAAAAAAATCGAAAAATTATTTACGGCCACAGAAATGTCCAAAATCGATTTTATAATACGACCAACGGGCGTATCTCTGCAATAAAGAGTAAAAGTTAATCCCCTCACACTGGTGGTGGGAACAAGTCAATCTATACTAATATTATAAAGAGAGGGCGGATCTTTGTATTTATATGTTCGAGGTAATCTCCGGAATCTCGGTACCTACTTTAAAAACCTCCTTCACTGTATGAAAGGTGCTCTCTTACTCAGTAACACAGGCCATAATTCGACAAAATTAGATAGTTTTATTCCAATTAAGGCCCAAATTTCACATAAATTCCCGAATACGGGAGTGAAAAATTGCACATATTAATATTATGTATTGTTAAAAAGTGTAGCATCTTCCGCGTTCTAAACAATTTGTTTCAATGCTCTAACTTAATTATGGCGGGAGTAATTTGCGTTTTTAGCTCGAACTTTTTTTAGGCTTAGATTTAATGAAGAAAGTAGTGCCTGAATTTCAGCTACCATTAAAGAGGGAAGAAATTGTCCCTCTGTTTTCTTTGACACCATTGGCAAAAAGAAAATTTTTTACTCTAGATATCTCGGCCTACGGTCGAAAAACTCTGCTTCTATCTTCAAAGGAAAAATTGCAAGCGTTTTAAATCAAGTATGAAAAATGTCATTTTGATTCAGGTTGTCGACCATTTTATTTTCGCGTTTCCACTTTTTGAATCTATTATTTTTCCTTATCTTGCATTTAATATCTTAAACTTATTTTATTTCTTCGGTTACGTTTTTAAAATCCACCTTTCGCATTTTAATTTCTTAAAAGTATTTTAATATCCGTCGTCATTGTTTGGAAGGGCAATTTTGCATGGTGTTTTTTTACATTTTATTTAAGCCTGATTGAATGTATGTCACTTGACACAATTTTTATCCTCAAGATAGACCGGGTAAAGCCGGGCAACGCAGCTCTTTATATATAAAGATTTGAAAGCTACTGTTAATGTTGACACTTTTGTAATTACACTTTTGTTTGGCGAAACATTTATTACTACCAAAGAAAAAACATCCGCTTCACTCGCAAAAGGGCTCGGTTCCGGCAGCGTGGTCACTTGGCGTGTTAGGCAGTTCAGTCTAGGATTATTGTTTTAAGCAACGGTAAATGTAATTCATTGTTTTGAAAAAAAAGAAACTTTGTTTTTATCCGAGTGAAAACCTTTTTCTGACGATGATTTTCGATGTTCCACGGGGTTGTTTGCTTTTCGTTGGATGGATTATGATAACGTGGTTGCTCGGCGAGTTTGGAGACAAATAGAGTTGTGGAATTATATTTACTTTTGAAAGATATTATTTGATGTCTCATTTATTTGGCGAAATATTTTAAATTGCATTAAAAACCACTTCACTCGCTAAGTAGAGTTTTAAAGCCACTGTAAATTTAACCTAATGATTTGACGAAAAGTTTTAAACTCTAAAGAAACTTTAACAGGTTTTTTGGTAAAGGTGTGTACGCATTTTATAAAAGAAAAATGATCATTTCACATCAGAGGGGGCGTCAATTCCTTTTTTATTCACCGGATTTCCATTAAATTTTTAGCACGGGCATCGCTGTGCGGGTACTGCTAGTGTCCATATATAAAATAAGACGAAAGGGCGTATCTATTTTGGTACCTTTTATTTTCGGTATTACAAATGCCTCAACTAAGAATAGCATTTTAGATTACAGAATTTTTAATAATAAGTTACAATTTAATAAGGCGAAACAAATTACCAAGCGATGCAGTTAATTGGAAGTCTAACTCTGTTTTCTGCAAAATAGTTAAAAGTGAGATAAGCCCATTCGTCTTTATAGCGACAATTTCAAAAAGGTTCCATTTCAGAAACCAGCTGAACTGAAGAAAGCCGACGTTCTTGGCAAAAGAACACATTTTAGATAGTTCTATTTCCGATATTTTAGACATATTTTGCAAACTAAACAGAGCTTAAAATCGCAAAAATAGTCAATAATATTTTCAGAACAGCAAATCCGTTTTCAAAGATCTTAAACGACGGGAGGTCACTGAAATTCTAAAAATTCTTAGATGTACAAATTTTGTCTGACGATTCAACAAGATTGCCATTTTTAAATTTCCCGAATGTCCCTTTTAATTAGATTTACATAAATATGCATTCTTATTTAATCAATCGGCAAATTGAAAATTTCCATTCAAAACTAAGTTCTTAGCGTCGCTGTACCCAACGTGGATTAAAATGCTGGAATTTGGTTCGGACAAAATTTCATGTAAATCAAACCTACAAATCTTGTAACGAGAATAGTTCCAGTTAATATTTTTGAGTCTGTGCGAATGATGTCAATTCATGTGCGAATGACTTAAAATTCAAATAATTTACCGAATTATTAGTACAAAAATTTAAAATTGAAGGATAATTAAGTTCATGGTTATATCTATCTACAGTGGCTCCCAAAAGTGTTCGTACACCTACTACTTTCAGTGAAATAGCGCCCTATCCATTGGTTAGAATTAATATTACGGAATAGGTATTTAATTATTAGATGTATGATCAATTTTCAACAAAACTACATAAATTTTAAAAAAATATTAAAACTTCATTTTTTAAGAATCAAAAACCAAAAAGTGTGAAATTTTATCTCGCAAAAAGTCTTCGTACACTTTAAAAAATGTCTTAAAAAATGTATGTAATATTGAACAATCTAACTTTTTATTAAGTTATTTAGTAGAATATCATTCAGTATCAATCACACCTTTTAAACGTCTGGCAATCGATTTCATTTTTTTTCTTTTTTGCGTAATTTCTGAGTAAGTGTTCAACTACACATCAAGTTTTATTGTTACTAGCTCTATTTTCGTTTTAAATCCGTATTTTCGTAATCTAGCCTCCAGACATCTCTAAATATATTACATTAAATTTAAATCTGGAGATTGGAGGGGTATTTTCTAAACTTTAGGACCATTTTTGAGGCTCTAGACGCAAACGTTGAAAACCGTGTGCTTCTTATCGTTGTCTTGATAAAAAACGAAGTTCTTTCCGGTAACCAAATTTTTGGCTAATAGTTTAAAATTGGTATTTAAAATATTTAAATGAACAGCATGATTCTGTATTTCATCAAAAAATTCCAAACAACCAAGTCCTGATATGCACCCTCACACAAGAACGCTTTCACCGTCCTGATTAACTGGTTCAACCAAGTTCTTAAGATTAAGTTCCTAATACACTCTTAATTCAAAAGAGCGAAAAAATAACTCTTAAAGAGTGAAATCTATTGCGGGTGCATTCCTTCTTTCTGAGTGCTAGCTTTATCGAAAAAAGACGCTTTACGAAAAACCAAGACTAAAACTTTTCTTTATTCGCGTGAAATTCGGAAACACTCCTTTGATGAGCGAAATATAAAAATATTCTTTAAAAGAAAGACTCAAAAACATTTTCATTGGTTCGATTCTGTCACGTGATTTTGTTTAGGGAGAATCTTCTATACCTCCACGTTAGGCTTACCCAACGTTGGTCGCGAGTACCAAGTGGATGTCGCTATCTAAATGTCCTTATTTAATGAATTTAAACAATATTTGTTGCCGAATGAGGTTTCTGAAGGAAACGCACAAAAATTGCATGGTAAGTGCGAAGAATTTTCTTTTTTATTAAAACTTGTAACTGTTAATATTTCTTGAACTGCTCGTATATCATTACAAATCATCCACGTGCAATGTTACGGCGAACTTTTTGTAACTTTTTCTTCCAAATGAATGAAACTTTCATCAACAATTTTATTTCGATCATCGAATCAAAAATATGACATTTGAAACAGTCGTTACCATCTTTGGTGTGTGTGTACTGTATATATATTTTAGGCAGGTGTTACAGACCCGACCATGCGCAAATCTATAGGTCGAATACCGAATCCGCTCCCGATGGTCGGAGCTCCAACCACTGCGTATATTTTAAATTAATCAAACATTGTTTTTGTGTATAATAAACTTTAAAGAGTATCATAAACTTTGTATAATACACTCATTCATATGTGTAACGGGTCATTCATTAATTCAGGGTCCTGAGGGGGAGGGGATGGAAAATTCTCTACATACCCTTGCTTGGAGGGGGGGGGGGGGGTAGATCCATTCTTACGTAATATTTTCCAAGCCGATATTTTATATTAGAAATCCGCGGTCAAGTGGTTTGGCAAATATTATATTTCATTTGCTTCAGGAAGGTAAAAGTATGTATTATAGGATGATCTGTTTTTTACCTGTGTTTCAAAGAATGAAACGTGTAAAATATAATAAAAGAATCGCACTGTGTTTTGCATGTCTTATTTTTAATTATCGCATCATATACAAAAATTATTTGTCAAAAAACATTCGGTCTAGATTCCTTACAGTAAACATTTCTTTACTCAAAAATGTTTTGAAAAAAAATTTAAAAAATAATTGATAGTTAATTTAAGAACGATCCCAGTGATGCAATATTTGTTATTTTATTATTGTGACGAAAAAAAGAATCTTTCCTAAGATTGGGGGGGGGGGGGGAGTCTTGCATACCCTTACATAGGGGGAAGGGAAGGTCTAAAATTGCCAAAATTGTCCTTACGTAATTAATGAATGGCCTCTAAGAAACAAAATTGAATTCAAACGTATCTTGTCACAATTTATGAGTGACTTTTTAAATTAATTTGAACTGATGTAACTTTTAAAACATTATTAATGTTAAAAGGCACACCGAGAATATCAATATAGAGTTTCAAAATTTTAAATCTATTTATTTGGAACTGTGTGGGTTTTTTAGTTTTATTTCAATCTTTAGATTCGGAAATGTACGTAATATTGCACGTGGGTGATTTGTAACGATGTACCAGTAGTTCAAGAAATATTACCAGTTAAAGTTTTAATAAAAAAGAAAATTCTTCGTATTTGCCATACAGTTCTTGTGCATCCTCTTCGGAAACACTAAAAACATTTTTTTTTCATTTTTTAAATTAAAAAACTAATTTTTTTTCAAATGAAATAAGTTTTAAAAACAGTTTTAAATTCAAATACACAGCATAAGCACATGAAAACACGTTTAAAAAACAATTTCACCAAAACAATTTCACCAAAGGAGAGTGAAATGATTTTACCTATTTTATTCTAAAAAAAGAGTGAAATAGCGGCTTTCCAAAACAAAAAGCAACCACTCATTTAGGATATTAATTTAGTCTTAAAAAGAGTGAAAAACACTTATCAAAAGTGAGTGAAATAAGCTTATCCAAAAGGAGTGAAAATAACCGCTCCGCAAAAGGAATGAAATTCACTCCTATAAGGAAAGTGCGTTTTCGACACTGGAAAGGAGTGAAAATTTACTCAGTCTGAGTTAAAATCGCTGGAATTTAAGAGAGTATATTTTCTTCTACTTACAATTGTACAAAAATTTTACCAAAAATGCTGAATTCCTTTTTATATGTAAGTAAGACGACGTAGTTTCAAAACGTTTTGAGCTTATTTATCATTGATTTTGCGACGAAAAGCGTAAGCTTTCTGTTTTCCGCACGGCCAAGAAAATTTCTGCGCGGAAGAGGTCTCATTTAATCCAGCTAATCTGAGAACTTGGCGAACAATTTTAGGTGAAAATTAAATATAAAAATTTTCATTTAACTCTGCAAAAACTTTTACAGCACTCAAATGTGTCTTTTATAATTTTTTTAACTGTAAATCTCCGATCACGATTCGTCAACTTTGCCGGCCGACCTTTTCTTACCTTGTTTTCGGTCCGATTCTTTTCTTAAAAGCATTTTATCAAGCACTTTACTATAGAATGGAATAAATTGAACTAATTTAGACACACTTCAAATTTACCGCTATTGCGAGGAAAAAATTCAAATTTCGAGTGGTGTTTGTGTTTTTTTTACGAATACCAGCCATTTTAAAGTAATAAGCACAATATTAAGTAATAAATAAACAAAAAATTAAAGCCAAATGCCTTTTAAGGGTCAACACAATGCAAAAATAATAAAACAACGACGTATGATAACTTTAATCATGCATTTATTCGAAAATATTAGAGTGTACGATGACTTTTGTGGCGTATTGTTTCTCTGTCTCTTCGTTTTCTGACCCGTTTCAAAAAGAAGATTTGTCAATATTTCGAAAAACTACGGGATATTATTTAAAATGACGTATGAATGATGTGAAAAAAAAAATTGGACTTCATATTCGAATTTAGTTTTGCGTCATTTTGGTTTTACTAAAAAATTTGAAAGTGTACCAACACTTTTGGGAGCCACTGTATATAACTCTTAAATCATCTAAATATTTGAGCCATCGTCTTAAGTGTTTCGCACCTTATCCAAGATTCCTTCATTTCGTAGTGGAGACGAGTCTCCAAGGTTACTTTTTACAAAGTAAAAATTCTGCTTACTTTACTTGAGAAAACATTCCATTAGGTGGAAATGGTAGAGTCGCAACACCCGGCAACCACAACTGATATTTATGGAACAGTCTTCGACAACTTGATTGCTCACTGATTAAACTACTTGCCATGCCCGGAGCTACCAAGACGTCCCCCTCCTTCCCCTAACCCTGCCTTCCATAGTCCTACACTACTCCAATTCCGAACATCCACGAGCAGAACCCTAGTTTCCGACTCCGTCGACATGTCCTCTTGACTGACTTGATTATACAAGATATCAAATTTATTCAGTATAAAAACACCTGCAAATTTCAATATCAAAACTAAATATCCAAAACGGAACCTTAATATGGACTACTCCTACAGTGGACAAACTTACCACAACTCTATGAACTTGGCCATAAGTAAACACGCAGGACGCTAGGAGAACAATCAGCACTGTAGACAAAGCCATCATGAGACGAACAAGCTCCAAACTTCGCACTGGAGGAAAAAAAAACAATCTACTCGAAACTGACAGCCAGTCTCGTTTAAATGATGAAGCAGGGGTGGCTCAATATGCAAATACCACAGTAAACAAGAACTTCTTCTTCAGTCGTACTCTTGTAAACTTCAAGATATTTCTGAAAATGATCATCACCACAAGTGCAACGGCGTAGTAATTGAATTAAAAGGAAAACAATTTCAGCATGAGATTTAGAGGTTTACTATTTTTAGATTAATTATAAAAAAAATTTTTAATAATTTTTTCAAAATCAATGCAGTTTTGCCAATTTTAAAATTCAGCATCTGATCTAAATTTTGCCAAGTATCATGAAAATCTTACAAAGGACCTTTATTTTATTCATCCATTTTTGACATTGTTCTTAAAATTCCAACTTCCTATCCTTGCGTTCGACGAAACTCACCGGTCGACCGGTAAGTAACCGGTTACTAACCGTAGCGTTCTATGATCAACCGGTTACCATTCCAAGCAGTTGATTGATTGATTGGAGCACGTGATCATTAACTGTCACGTGATTAACTAACCGGTCGCTACCGGTCGTGCTCGTCGAACGTAAGCTATGTGAACCTTTTGGCAAAGGCTCATTTGGGTTAAATACTTCACCTTCAGCTAGTGTTTGTAAAATCAGTTCTTCAGTTGCTAAAAAATACCATGAAGATGTGGCCATGGCCATGCCTTTGGCCACATCTGACATGTTTTTCCCCATACCTCTTGCACTTGACACTTGTCGACAACAGCACAAGAAGAAGAGGCAGGATACTCGTTCTAAGATTTGCATGAGGTGCTCTTCGTAACTGAAATATAAGAGAGTGTCGACAGCTATCTCGCTACTTCTTGTCTTCTGTTCTATAGCAAGTCGTTCCGAAGTCTCTCCTTAAGATGGCATTCATCCACGCTGTTTTGGCTTACGTCTTGGTGTCCGGTGTTGTCCTTTACGCTCAAGTTCCAAGAATGATGGTTTGTTGATTAGTTTTTAAACTTGCGTTTTGCATGTATGGAAAGGTGTTTGGGTTAACATAATAAACTCTAGGGAAGTAATTATATTGATGTTTAAAAATTTTACGGGTTAATGCATTAAACGCTACGTTGATTCTTTACGGTAATAGAATTAATTTCAGATTTCTCTTTAAGTGTTTCCCTTTGAATAGCTTAATCTGAACTTTTCAAACTCTATATTTAATTTTTTGTGTATCATAAGCTGCATTTAATTTGAAATAAAGCTTAAAAGAATTATCATTGTTTCTAGTAATCAGTGTGGATTTTAAACTACGTAATATATTTTCGAGTTAAACCCGAACTGTTGAACTAAATCACGTAATAAAATTTATATTTCCAAATCGGAGCATTATGGTTCTAAATTGTAGTTAAGTATGTAATAAAAATTTACTGATCAAGCTTAACTGTTTCTGAATTCCCTTAAGTAGTTAATATTCAGAGTAATTTAATGACTTTACGAAAATTAGTGTATTTGTGAACTACTTCGAAATCAACTTATATAGTCGAACTATAAGTTTAAGTATCCAGTAGCATTTGAATATTAGTGTGGCAGATTTTAGATGAGATCTTTTCAGAATTTAAACTGATAATAAAAATGTTTTTTAAATATAAAAACCATATTCGTCTACATTTCTTTTACTTATTTATCACGCATAACTGTCAATATAAAAGATAAAACATTTCCATTTGTATAACGTTCTTTTTTAGACTACTGAAAATATAAAATAAAGTAAATTAAGCTTTCTTTAGTGCTTCGAGTTTTACGGTTTATGAATGTTTTAGCACCAGGCATTCTTATTTTCTTTGTTAAAGTGTAAGCGTATGTTTGGGCCTGATTCCTTAAAGAGCAGTATAATCTCGGATTATACTCAACCAGAATAATCTCTTGGTTAAAATTAATATTAAAATGTTAATGTCGCAGCACCATCTAATTATATTAGACTTGGCTAGCTGAGAATAAGGCATAAATATCAAATATAAAACTTTACATTTATTTTGAATAAGTCCTACGCATGTAGGTAGTCAATGAAACTTTTTCACTTGAGACTTACTATTCCTCGTCCAAACTAATTTCACCCTTGTTATTTCGTAATGGGAGCTCCAAACGCTAGCCCGAAATTGGGGTAACGGCGCGGCGTTACTTATTTTAGGGTTAGGCAGATTGGAAAGCTCTTAAATCCCCAGAGCAAGAGTTGATCATTTTCGTTCCGTCTCCGCAGTCTTTCTAAATCGTTCGTTTCATTGGAAATCTAATATGGGGGAAAATTAAGTGATTGATACATTACTATCAAATACAGTTCCGAGACGGGTTTATCTATTTTCCTAAAGGTGTACTCGGTAGATGCCTAAACTGTATCAAACTAATAAAATCGAATCTACCCGAGTGTCTTGTTTGTGAGAGCTCTGTTTCACCTTGAGCGAACTTATGCTGAACTTGTCTGGGTCAGTTTCACCCATCGTAATTTTGAATGTTTTAAATTGGTACAAAGGTATCCGAGCACTTTATGCCTTATTTTTGAAAATTTTAAGTTGTACTTTCTTTTTTTCAATCATCATTATTTACAATTTAAAAGAAAAATATTCGAAGTTTCGAATCATAAATTCCCGTATTCTAGCTGGTAAACTACACATTTGAACCCCATTATTTTTTAACTTGAGTATAGTTAAAGAACCGATAAAAAGAGCTTAAAGTAATGTAAATTTCGATAAAAGTACAAGCTGTAAAAAGTAATTTGACCTGGAAAACCAGTTCGACGCGACTATTTGAGTGAATTTTATTCTACTAGTTTCTCAAGTCCCATTTTTTCTTAAGACTAGAAAGAAATAAAGGTGCTTAATGTTTATACTGCTATTCTCAGCAATAGCCGCTGCTCTTACTAAGAGCAGCGGCTACTGTTTGATTGGTGAGAAATATGTAATGCTTATAGAACTTAAAATTTCGATTGGCTGTAAACAGAATTTTCAACTTGATGTTAAAGTATCTAATTCTACAACGGGTAGGATAAAATTTTACTTTCGCGAAATCATTAAAAATCGCCGATACCTCCTCAGTTTTTCCAAGATATATGGCTCAATATTTACGGTCTGTGGCTTATTGATGGTTACATAAGAAACCGAAAACTTAGTATCATACCTACCATTTTTATCACTTGGTTTTGATTTCTACTTTAAAAACTTGCAATATGCAGTATTTATTTCTAAATTTACCTACCGATTCTTTTTCCAGTATGTGTTTACAGGTATGTTTTATGGAAAGTCAATGCTGGTTAATTATATTTCAACTAATTAAGTGACCACGCCACACCAGTCTTGGTTTTGGATTGGAGATTCAAAACCAGAAACTTCCTGCTACTGCGTGTGCTTCTTGAAGCTGATTCAGTTTCCAATCTCTTTCAGAGGCGGGACGGAATGTCCGGAACTCCGGCCGATATAAACGAAACGGAGAGTGGCGAAGACCCCGATTTTTCGGAACATCTGAATAAAAGTGTTCGCGTCGACAGAAGCGTTCCCAACCCCAGTTACGACTGGTGCAACAATACCGCCGAACCTTGCAAATTCCGGATATACGACAAAGAGACTCGAGAAGTCAACGAAGAGTGGATCTAGTAAGTAGACCTTTTCTGATAGTAAAACATGCCACATTGGCAGTTACAGGCCGCTTTTGTAAAGTGCGCAGTTCTCCCATTTTTTATAATAAAAGAAAATCAACCCGACTACCTGCCTATGTTTACTATTTAAAACCATGTGTATGGTGAAATCAATTTGTAAGTTCACTTCATTCGATTCTTTTTTGCAAAGAATAAAATTCCTTGGACATAATTTATAGCAGGTTGTTTCATTTTATTGGACCTGCAGCGTATAGTTTAAAAATAGCTTGGTAATAAGAAACTAAATGAGGTCTTCAATTAACTATCTATTAAAGGGTTTATAAAACCTTTTCAAGCTAATCTGATGGTTTTTTAACTAGTAAAATTTTAAACTTTATAAAATCTGGTAAATAGTCTCTAATGTTATTTTTAGACTTAGTTTCATCCGGATATAATTAAAAGAAATCTTTTTTATTATCCAGTTTGATGCCCTCGTGTATAAAGGAAGACTTTATCACTCTCTTTACAAGTTTGCTTCTAAAAGACTGCAGTGCAAGTGTTTTTACTCTTACACGTTTCTCTGAACTCTTCACTTCAGACAGGTTTTTTACGAGCCGTGAAGTGAATATATTTTCCACCCCGATCTTAGTTAAGGACATATTTCTAAATTGAAGTGCAGTGGCGGATCCAACCGATTGTTTTGGGAGGGGCCATCCGAAATTTTTGAACAAACTCCGAAATCCCCAGAAATTTTATTAAAATGAAGCTTTAAAAACTTAATTTTCGGGGTATCGGGACATTAGGTGAGGGGGTGGATTTCGGAATCTCCCTTGAAAATGTTTCAAAATTTAAATTACTGTGTAATTTTTGAAAATTAGGAAACTAAAAACGCATTTTGTCTATTTTTGATGTGCCGAGAAAGGTCGGCTTTCAGATGCTGGCCCCAAAATATTTTTTGAAAATAAAGCTGAGAAACCAAAATACTCTGTCATTATACATCGAGAAGTTAGAAGAGGAGGGATGCTCTTCTAGCTCTTCAGCTATCCATCATAAAATGCACCTTTAGGTAATGTTTGCTTACATTTCAGGAAGAGTGAAGGTGCTTAGAATCCTTCATTTCTGGAAATATTTTGCATTTGAGGCTCTAAAATTCCATTTTTAACTATTTTTATACATATTTTAGAAAGAGATGGAAAATTCGTGAGCTCCTCCAAAAACCTTCTTTTAAAGCTATTATCACGATATAAACTAGGGAGGGAGGGGGTCCTATCAAAAATCGTTTGTAATTGAAGTCCCAAAAAATTTCATTTAAGTTGCTTTTAAGCAAGTTAACTGATAAGGGCTGGATAAGCTAGTTTCCGTTGACAGTTTTGCCAAATACTTAAAATGCAATTTTTTTACTACATATCAAGGCATTTGTGAAAGGGTATGGGAAAAGGGGTTCTCCTAGTTTCGAAATTAAAGCCATAAAAACGAAAATTTAGGCTCTCTTTGGTCTTGTAAACAATAGGTATACTCTGAGAACCGCAGCATTTAGAGATCGTCCAAGTGTCTGTAGTTGGAATCAAGAAATGATGTAAAAGATGGAGAAAAATTTTGGAAATAAGTTTCGTTTTGAGGGTAGGGACATAATTCATCTCCCAATTAAGGCCTATACTTTTTCAGTATAACACATGTGTTAAATTTTGTTATCTTCTCATAATTTTTATTTCTTTTCCTAAAATTCCTACAATCACAAGGCTTTGGGAGGGGCCATGGCCCCCCTCTAGATCCGCCCCTGTTGAAGTGGCAGTAGTTTGTTTTCAGTTCCAGTTTACTTAAACTTCACTCGGATTTTTGTTCCAGTAAATATTTAGCTATCGTGTAGCCCAAAAGTTAATCGAAGAAAGTTACTTTTTATTGCAACAAAAAGGAATCTTACTTTCGAGATATTTCAGAGTTTAATTTAAAAAAATAGCTTATATGAGATTCAATCTATTAAATGGTTGGCTAATGAAGTACTCTAAAATGTATCTATGCCTCAATGTCTTAAAATAGAAACTTGTCGACGAATGAGCTTCGGCGCAAAATTAGTTCTAACTTACGTTCAGTTCATCGTCTTCTACCTATTTCAACCTGAAATTACCAATGTTTGAGCGTTCAGTAACTTATCAGTTGCATGCCACAGTTTATAAATGTACATAAGTTGTTATGGTAGGGTTGAACGACCCTAGAAAAGGTTTCTACTTATTATACTAAACATATCTCAGTCTCTGATCTCGCTTGCTTTTTAAACTTTGGACTTCAGCCCCAAAAACGATGTTTTAAAGCTATACAAGGATGACTCATTCACAAAATAGATTTCGAAAGGTATAGTTCCAGACACTTTCTTTGCGAGAAATTGCATATAAGATAACATTTTTTGTTAGCCGATTGAAGTTAAAATTTTACTGTTCCTTAACTTTCATATTTACTTCAATTTAAAACTGCTTGTCGGACAAGCAGAGGTTTCTTGCTATCCTCTCACACGGAAAATAGTTCCATTAACATAGGTTGTAGATAGAACCTGACGCACGCGCATGATCGAGCTAATTTTTATGTCTGCGTTCCTATATAGCTCTTTCCAGCTGTAGAGACTAATTGCTCTCCCGTGCATAAAATGCGCTCTATATAGAGTAGTCTAAATTTAGAAAGCAGTCTCATTTTTATTCCATTCAGGGTAAATCTAATGAACTTGGCGTTCTGCTTTTAATTTACGTCTTATAAAAGCTGAAGCGTAATTTATCCACTATGAAAATTACAGAATTAAAATTAGTCTGCTGCATTGATGGCTCAGACAAGATTGCGGTAAATTTTGAACTAGAGTAATAAATAGCTAAATTACAACAGATTTAAAATTTGCAGCAATGTAGCTGCTTAACACTACTCCGGTTTTAACTGCGTGACTAAACTCTGAAATTTAAAGACGTGTTTATATCCAAACTACTAACTTGGTGATATTTTAAATTTTATATAAAGTTCTATTGAAAGTTAGTCGCTACGACACACATTGCCTCATTATAACTTATAGCTGCCCCGCAAATATTCAGTTTACAAACTTTAATCTCTCGTATAATTAAAAACTGAGCGTATCTTTGCATGTCCAAGCTTCTCCCGAGTGACAGTGAACTGACCATCGAACCAGGTATCGATGGATTCGTAATCTTCCTTTCTTCATGTTTGGCTATTTAACATAATCCTCCGATAATTAGCGGAGATATCAATTAAACTATTGATTATGACTCTTGTATTTCAAAATAAAATCCCTATTTTTCGAAGGCTTTCCTCCATTGAAATTATTATTCAGTGCTGCATCTCAACTTTCCGCAACAATGCTTTTATTAAAATGTATAGCGGTGAAGAAAATCAGAGATGAAAGATCTGTTGCCATTTTTTCTCGAATATGCACAGGTAACATTCTTTGTTTTGAGGCTTTTCCTGTTATCAGGGGATTTAAAATCTTTTGGGTTTTTCCGCAAAATTTCAGACTTTGAGGGTCAAACCTGAATGAACTTGCGTCACTTGTCATAACTTTTATTTCCGAGGTGGACCGGGCAACGCAGCTAGTTATTACTAAATGACTAAGTTTTGATTTACTGTAGAGTAATTACTGTATCTTAAATCATTGTATCAAATTTTTGATACTTTGAGCTATGAATCATAATGTTAACTTATCTTGGTGGAAAAGGGCAATTGTAGTACAGAAGATTGTTCACTCTTCTCCGCACCAATAAAGCGTCCTTTTTCAACCTCCCCAGAGATATTCTTAGTCATCTCAAGTTCAACAACATCCAACTTTTGCCCAGTTCGTAAGTGTTCATCAAATTTTGGATTAAATTCTGTTTTAACAGATACGATGTTCCATTCACCGCAGTCTCAAGGTATTGTCGCACTAGGTCAGCGCAGAAAATCTCGCACCACCTTTGTGTTTCTAACATGAAACCTTTCAATTTCGGCGAATTATTTTCTTCAAAAAATCCGTACTGTTCAGTAATTAGAACTATTTCTTTGCTCTTTGGCCGTCCCAAGAATCAAATTGCCCAATGGTAGAAACCGCGCCGATTCTGCTCAATTTTAAGGGGTCACAGTACCTTTCAAACATTTTAATTTCAGTAATTTTTATATTTTTGAAACCATAACATGCATACTTATTTCTTAATTTAAAAATATTGCCTACTTTTGAAAAAATTGAGAAATTTTAATTTTTAAAATCCCTAAGGCTTTTATTTTTGCACCAATTTAGAAATCGTTTTTGCTAAACGACCACTATAATCATCTCTAAAAATCTAAGCATTCATTAACTTACGAGTTTATTAGAAAATGTTCTGTGATTAATTATGTAAACCAAAGTTTTTAATATTTGGTTTTTAAAGGTTTAACTTGCTCTATACATTTGGGTAATTTATAAGATGCTTATCCAATGCAGTTTTGTCAAATGTTATCCCAATTGCAAAAAGCATTACTTTAAAGCTGCATCTTTAATAGAAAAAATTCCTTAGGCATTCTAACTTTCCATGTGTTTGGAATAAGCAATAAAAAATTTTTAGATAGCTTCATTTTTGGGGTACTAAGATTCCTTAATAATGAAAAGTCGAATATATTTCAACAGATTTAACTAATGTTATGTTTTCCAGTTGCGCTTGCCGTGATGGACTGGTGTGTACCTACCACGGAATCAATCTGTCTCAGAGCTTTTATTACTTCATGTGCAAGAACGCTACCAGAGAGCGCAGAGAATCCGAAATGGCTGAAGATATTCCCGAAGACATTGTAGTGAGGAGAGTCGGTTTGATGGAACACGATGACTTGTAACGCTCTTCAACTTGTAACTTTTAATTTTTTTAAGCTAACACTTTTAATAAACTTTTTACACAGTACAATAGTTTATTTCTTTCTGTTTAGTAAATGTTTTTTTTTTTGCGGTTACACTTTTGAATCATAAGCTTCTAGACTTCAATAGTTAGAATGAACCTAATATATTGCTCCAGCTGCTTGTGTACAGTATTAAATCTAATTTCTGAGTCTGTGTAATTGCTTTATATGAATTCCCACTGCAGTGGGAAAAAGTTGCAAACATTCTTATACTACAGAGTAGTTCTGTTGAATTTAATTTTTAATTGGATTTGGATTCATTTAGTTGGTTTATCTTAATCTACTTTAGGTTTCATTCACTTAAGAGTGATTAATCTGTTAATTTAAATTAAATTTCTGTTCAGATTTCATACACCTGGATTTAACTTCAAGTAATTCTGCAAGTTTTAATCAGTACCCTAGAAACTCCTCAAACGTTATCTGGATACTTAAAGCAGAAGCTTAAACTTCAGTTATAAAACCGTACTTTTACATTTGGTAATTTCAGTCTTTGATTACTTCCCTGGAGAGGATCACAAAATGTAACTTGTTTTATGGATTTAATATGACTTTTCTTTCGTAAAATCCAATATTTCGGGTTTATGGAACACTCGCGAGTGGCGACTGCTTTTAAGACTTTTAATAGTTTATTTTAAATTATAGTATTGTTAAACTCGACTTGTATTTTCCCTTTCTCTCGAATGTAAGTGTTGTCTTTTTAACTAGAGTTAATATACATTTTAGTCTTAATTTACCAACAAACCCTTAATGTTTAAAGCATTAATCGCTAACTTATTACCCTGCAATTTATTTTATCTATGGAAATGTTAATTTAGTTTGATACTCCTAAATTTATCTTAAAGTTTTCCCACTTTTAGGGACTTTAATTTCTTACATATGTAACTTGGGCTTCGGAATATTTAGCTTTCTGGAAAATACTCCTGTCACGAATTCTGCCTGCATTGATGTTCCACGTATGTTTCTGTCTTTTCACCTGCATTAATCACTTAAGTTTAAAATTGCACGTAAATTATAAAATTACGGTAAACGGCAATAACACTTATCTTGGGTGAAGTAGTTTTTAAATCAGTACACTGCCGTGGGCAAGGAACTGCACAGTTCATTACTTTGAATTTTTACTTTCTACTAGTAATTGCTCCGCTGGAGCACACAGATGTCCGAAAAAAGAATAAGTGTGAGGTGAGGGACACAGACTTCCACGTTAACTCAATACTTAATTATTAGGTGCTTATCTACAAATGGCTCTTTAACGATGATCTATTTACATGTGAAAATGAATGTCCTATAACTACTGGTTACCACGGCATCCGGTCCCAATCTGGCACACGGTACCTTCCAGCACTGGTACTTGAAGCAGTACTCGACCTCAGCCAAGTCTTTCACATGGCGCAAGCCATACCAGTGGCGGATCATGGCATTGTGAGGCCCCAGGCGCAGCCTGATCCGAGGCCCTCTATTGACACAACAAAAACGATATAGTTTATTAATATTAACAATGCAGAAAATCATTTTTTTTTTGAATAAAAAAACAGGCTTAGGAGGTGGGGGGGGGGGCGCAATTACATTCTTATTTAAAAGGAAAAAACGACATTTCTGACAAAAAAAAAAAAAAAAACATTATATTTTTTCGTAATTTAGTCAGAGCAAGGGGAGATATCCACCGAGCCCCGATTTCTGGCAGTTAGCAAAATCTCAGTTTTACCTAGTTTTCCAATGCAAGTGTAATTCAGTGGCGCAACCAGAAAAAAGTTTTTGAAGGGCGGGGCACTTAATTAAAAAAAAAAGAGGAAACCTGTGGTCTGATAAGTGAAGGGTGGTCCGGGGGTTCTCCCCCGGAAAAATTTTGAAACTTGAAGTTTTAAAAACGTAATTTTAGACTTTCTTTGCTGATGTTTGGAGACAAAAAGGTGCAGGTGTCTCAGCGGAAAGTAATAGAAATTGAAGCCTTACAAACGCCATTATAGGCCATATTTATTTCCGTTAGGGTAAGGGATGGAGCCCAGGGAGTGACCCCGATCAATCTTTTTTACAAAATAGACCGAAATCAATTTCTCTCTCACCCCCCCCCCTTCCCAATTTTCAAAATTGAAGTTTCAAAAACGCAATTGTAGACAAACTTTACATGATAAACAATTTTTCAAGAAAGAGGTGCTGAAAAATTATGGCCCTAAAAGCTTCAGCAATTTTTTTTTTTTTTTTTAGGGGCTATTCCACTTAAGTTTTTTTTAAGTGTAGCTTAAAAGACTTGATGTTTTTATAATATTAAAGGAAGGCAGTTCGGGGACCCTTGCTCGAATATTTCCTGAAATTTAAGTCTTAAAAAGGCGATTCCTAAGACCATATTTTGTAACATTAGGGCCAGTAATTTTTCGAGGGTCATTTAATAAGTCATCAATGAAGCCCTTTTATTTTCGTTCCTTTATTTATTTATTTTTTGACTTCAGTTGGATGATGAATTTCTTTCGTAGTACGTTTACAGAATGAAGAAAATATGAAAGAAACATCAAAATTTCTGAGTATCCAGATTTTTTGACAGTATTTTCCTGGAATTATTTATTTTCTTCTGAAATCCAAAATTCGAAAATCCTTATTCTGCAGAAGTTTTCAAGTAAACCTTAAAGTCTATGTTTTTCTTTTTTTTTTTAAATCATTACCATCATTTTTTTTTTCGAAGCATTAAAACACGCTCTTTACCTGTGCAGAATACGGCATATGTACACTCCTGAAGATAAAACTGAAGCACTTCTATAGCTGGGGAAAACCTAACCTGGCAGCTTAGTGAAAGCTACGCAGATCTAATTCTTAATTATAGCATTACGACGCTGTCAGGTTAGGTCTGCCCCAACTACAGTTTATATACAGTGGCTCCTAAAAGTGTTCGTACACCTACGACTTTCAATGAAATAGGCCTCCATCCATTGGTTAGAATTAATATTTCGGAACAAGTATTTAATTATAAGGTCTATGATTTATTTTCAACAAAACTACATAAAATTATTTTTAAAAATATTAAAACTCAATTTTTTTTAAATAAAAAACCAAAAAGTGCCGGAAATTTTATTTCAAGGAAGTCTTCGTACACTTAAAAAAAATTCTATATATTATTGAATAATCTAACTTTTTATTAAGTTATTAATTAGTAGAATATCATGCAGTATCAACAACACCTTTTAAACGTCTGGGAATATATTTCATTGTTTTTTCTTTCTTTTTTTGCGTAATTTCAGAGTAAGTGTTCAACCACACATCGAGTCTTACTGTTTCTAGCTCTACTTTCGTTTCAAAGCCGTATTTTCGTAATGTAGCCTCCAGATATCTCTAAATATTAAGATTAAGTTTAAATCTGGAGATTGAGGGAGTATTTTCTAAACGTTAGGACAATTTCGAAGCACTAGACGGAAACGTTGAAAACCATGTGCTCCTTATAGTTAATTTGATAAAAATCAAAGTTGTTTCCGATAACTAAATTTTTGGCTTAGAGTTTAAAATTGGTTTTTAAAATATATTAAATAAAAGCATGATTCATTATTTCATCAAAAAATTCCAAACTACTGAGTCCTGATGCTGATATGCACCCTCACACAAGAACACCTTCACCGCGTCCTGATTAACTGATTCAACTGAGTTCTCAAGATTAAGTTCCTCATTTTTTCTTCTATTTACAATTATGCAACAATTCAACCAAAAATGTTAAATTTATTTTCGTGTGTAAGTAAGACGTAATTCCAAAACGGTTTGAGCTTATTTATCATTGATTTCGCAACGAAAAGCGTAAGCTTTCTGTTTTTCGCACGATCAAGAACATTTCTGCGGGAAGAGGTCCCATTTAATCCAGCTAATCAGAGAACTTGGCGAACAATTTTAGGTGAAAATTAAATGTAAAATGTTTCATTTAACTCTGCAGAAGTTTTTACACTACTCAAATGTGTATTTTTTATACATTTTTTAACTTGAAATCTTCGATCACGCTTTGTCAACTTTGCAGGTTGACCTTTTCTTACCTTGTTTTCGGTCCGATTCCTTTCTTTAAAGCATTTTCATCAAGCACTTTACAATAGAATGGAATAAATTAATTTAGAGACATTTCAAGCCAATTTACCGCTACTGTAAGGAAAAAATTCTAATTTCGAATGGTGTTTGTTGTTTTTTACGAATGCCAGCCATTTTAAAGAAATAAGCACAATATTAAGGAATAAATAGACAAAAAAATTAAAGCCAAATGACTTTTAAGGGTCAGCACAATGCAAAAATAATAAAAACACAACATATGATAATTTTAATCATGAATTTAATCAAAAATATTTGAGTGTACGATGACTTTTGTGGCGCGTTATTTCTCTGTCTCTTCGTTTTTTGACCCATTTCAAAAAGAAGATCAGTCAATATTTTGAAAAAACTACTGGGTTGCAATTAGAATGACATAGGCTCATATTCGAATTCACTTTCGCGTTTTTTTGGTTTTACTAAAAAACTTCAAAGTGTACGAACACTTTTGGGAGCCTATAAGACGTTTACCTTTAATGAGTAAATCAATCTTTATGAAGTAGAAATTGTTAAATATATCATAAACAAATCACACCAGTGAAAGAAAGAGAACACTCAAAATCAACTACTTTCGCTGCAGAGGCATTTAAAGTTTTTATAGTAATTTTATAAAGCGTTTTTGCAATGAATTGACAGATGTTCCTTTTCTCTGTAATGGAAATATAATTTAGAGAAGAATGAACAGTATATATATATATATATATATATATATATATATATATATATATATATATATATATATATATATATATATATATATTAAATCTATTATATTCAAAACACCATCATCATTTAACACCATGATAGCAGCATTATTCTAAAAATTAAAGTTCTTAAAACATATTATTAAACTTATCTCAAAAAGAATGGTCTTGTCGTTGATTGCAGACACAGAGCAAAGCACATTCACGAGCAGGAGAGAATCAAAACAGCGACGAACGACGTTCTTCGTTCTTCCTCCAAAAAAAGAAAAAGAAAAAATTCCCGCCTTTTCCAAATTACTTATTTAACTAAATACGTCATAAAACTATCTTGTTACGGGTTGGTTTTACTGGTGGGAAAGCGGGAATCTTTGCAAAAAGTAAAGAAAGAAAACACAGCTGTGCCATTGTGCCGACAGCTTCGATCTGGACCCCCCACAGATCTGTCTGCTCCCTTCGGCTAACTTCTCCCTTCTAGATAAGGAAGGGCAATATAATTGTTCGTCAAGAAAAGTGACCATTCGAAGAGGTCGAATTACGTCAAGTTACATCCCATTTAGTAAGTCCTGCTTGCCTTAAAAACACAGACTCGGGATAATCGCACAAATGACGACTGGGATATTTTGAAGACTGATATAATACTGCGACAAATGACGACTGGTTATCGTTTGTTTGGGGGGGGGGGTCTAATCCCCTCTAGACACGTCCTTGGCCAGGCCCGGATCTATAAATTTTGGGCCCCCCTGCATCAAAATCTGTAGGGCTCCTCCTCAGAGGTCAGCAGTGTATATTTGTAACGTTAATAAGCATTAGTGCAAGTTTTTTTTTTTTTTTAATTTTTCCTTCAATTTCTTGGGCCGTTGGGCCCTTTATGGACGTGGGCCCCCTGCACTGCGGGATCTGCGGGTACGCAGATCCGGGCCTGTCCTTGGCTATTCCAATTAAATCAAATATCTTCATGATCAATAGTTTTTTTTTTTTTTTAACAAGATGCATACTCTTTACTCAGCCGAGTAGTAAGTGGCCGAGTGTACAGAGTACTCGGCCAAAAATCTACTTAGAACGGTAAAAATTATTCTAGCAAGACTAACTGTGCATTTTATCGGAAAGTACTAGATAGTTTTGTGGAGTATTTAAAAACAGACAATTTTGTACTAAAATTCTGGGAAGAATGAGGAAAATCCAAACTCCTGGGAAAATCTAAACAAAGGCACCTGAAGCCTGGGGCCCCTTAAGACTCAGGGAGCCCTAGCTCTATCGGGAGCAATCATCCCGCACCTAAACTCCATGATTATCTATCAATTTCCATGAGTTTTGAGGATTTACCATGGAAAACTATAATTTTGAGGATGTGACACTTGGTGGCTCCGAGGCCCCCTGCTTTGCTAGAGGCCCCAGCTATCGCCTCATGCGCCTATGCGGTGATCCGCCACTGTCTGTGTGCAGGCATAAATGTGTGTGATCGGAAAGTACTAGATAGTTTTGTGGAGTATTTAAAAACAGACAATTTTGTACTAAAATTCTGGGAAGAATGAGGAAAATCCAAACTCCTGGGAAAATCTAAACAAAGGCACCTGAAGCCTGGGGCCCCTTAAGACTCAGGGAGCCCTAGCTCTATCGGGAGCAATCATCCCGCGCCTAAACTCCATGATTATCTATCAATTTCCATGAGTTTTGAGGATTTACCATGGAAAACTATAATTTTGAGGATGTCGCCTCATGCGCCTATGCGGTGATCCGCCACTGTCTGTGTGCAGGCATAAATGTGTGTAATCGGAAAGTACTAGATAGTTTTGTGGAGTATTTAAAAACAGACAATTTTGTACTAAAATTCTGGGAAGAATGAGGAAAATCCAAACTCCTGGGAAAATCTAAACAAAGGCACCTGAAGCCTGGGGCCCCTTAAGACTCAGGGAGCCCTAGCTCTATCGGGAGCAATCATCCCGCGCCTAAACTCCATGATTATCTATCAATTTCCATGAGTTTTGAGGATTTACCATGGAAAACTATAATTTTGAGGATGTGACACTTGGTGGCTCCGAGGCCCCCTGCTTTGCTGGAGGCCCCAGCTATCGCCTCATGCGCCTATGCGGTGATCCGCCACTGAGCCATACAGGTCCCCTCTCTTCACCGCAGTCAATCACTCTATCTGTTTTCCCGCCCGATATGGTAATACCACAGACTTAAGGCTCTTCTAAACCTCTCCGTAAAATCAGATTCGACGAAAACACGAAATCTGTGGCAACACAGGGGGTGTATTTGGGAGGGTCTAACTCGATTTTTTTGCACTGCTAATTGGTCAGATTTCATGATGGACAACGTCAATCATTGAGTTGTTGAAAGGACAGTCATAAATCTAAGCTGTCCCCATCGGTACTTTACGGTCGGACGAGGGCAGGGAGCGAGCTAAGAAGGATTCTGTTCCAAAACATGTCCCCCATCCCCTCCGGCCTGTTTCCCACCACGACAACAGATCGGGTAGAAGGGTGTAGTATGAGGGTGAAGAAAAAAGAATCCAATTCTCCTATTCTATTCTACCACCCTTCTCACTTTTACTTGAAAACTTTGGAACCGCGGGACAATTCTACAATTTACTCTTCGAATCGAATTCTGTATTTGTTTTGCAATTCATGGGCGGCATAATCTTCGTTTTTTTTTTATTTGTTTTATATTTATTCGTTCAGTTCATTCATTTATGTATTTTTCAATATATAATTGAGGGGGAGAGGGCGAGCGGAACACTGATGATCTTTATAACTTTATCGATAAAAGATTGCTTTACTTTTTACAGAAATTTCTGAAACTATTCTTGAAAAGAAAAGCAAATTAATCATAGAAAAATGTCGAAGAATTTCTGCGGATGTCGGTGTGAGCATAAAATAAAAACATTTGGTAGTTGTGTAGTTAGGTTTGCTGATAGCTAGTTTGATGAATGTTACAATTAATAAAAAGGCATAAATAGTAAATCTTTCGAAAACAATCGCGCCCTGTATAAGGATTTTCTGTGCAGTTTTTAATTAGAAAATTATGCTTTTGTTTTGTCTATGAATTTTCTGCGCATCAAAAGAGGAAATAAAGAAACTGACGAATCTGCATGTTGGCACGATAGAAAGCAGGAAAAGAAAAAAAAATGCTGTTGTCTTGTTAGTGATCAGAAGGATACCATATTACCAGTGGCGCACATGAATTTTTTAAAGGGAGGGTCCAAGGTCGAAAGTCTCATTCCATTATTACGCCGTCAAACATATTGACTTGATTTTATCGATTTCCGAGAACAAAAAACAGTAAAAAATAAGCTAATGAATAAATAATTAGCATTAAGTAAAGAAATAACCAGAAATTAAATAATTTACGCTTTTATTTTTCTCATAATAAAAAAATGAATTCAAGTTCAAAGGATCTCATTTCAATTTGTAATCACAAAACTAAAAACATACTTATTACTGTGTATTCATTTATAATCCCCATTCTTCTTCTCATAGGCTAAGTGCACAATATTTTAAAAAATCTCTTAACATGCGGGTTTTATTTTTTCACTTATTAAAACAGAAGTTATTGTAACCTTTGTTTGAAATTATTTCACGCACAAAATATAGAATCGTAATCGATCGGGGAAAAAAGCAAGACATATGGGAGGGGTCCTGACCCCCTGGACCCTAGTGTGCGCCACTGATAAATACCCACTAAGGTTTTCATTATTTATACACGTGTACTAAATAATTAGAATGAAATGACACCTCTCAGTAATGCTAAAAGCAAATTATTGCAGAGCTTAGTATTTTTGACAGTTGCATGCAGAATCAACGCTTGATTTAAATCTGAGGAAAGCCATGTTACTGCGTACAAAAGCCCTTTATCACGCTCTGAATGTAAATTGGGAATTTTACTGTTGTTTTTCTTGGATAAAAGCCTACTTCAATTCAAACTTTCGTCGATGTGCCTATTCATCAACATTTTAAGATAATTTCAATTCATTGAGCGTATTGTTAAAAGAATAAAAATTATATGTTCACAAATTTTACCAATGCATATAATAAAACGTAAGTAACTGAACTCTAATGGTTTAAACATACTTCGAAAGAATGAATGAAGTGTAAGAAAGCGTACAGTGGTTCAAAATAGTCAGCAAGTGGTATTTAGGAATTTCCGTATCATAAAAATTTGACTTCTTGATCTTGAGGCAAAGAATGTTTTTTTCTTTAAGTTTGACACTATCTGTTATTTAAACATTTTGTTCACATAGTACACTGTAAAAA